>NC_068425.1:27324946-27391109 GCF_023373465.1 Oncorhynchus keta | reverse complement strand
GAATTTGATGAACGTTTAAATAAAGAAAAACTGGAATCAATGATTAAACAAATAAATAGGGTTAATGGAGACAAGACAGATAAACAACGGGCAGAGGGGCTAAATACAGCTAGGATGTGGTTAGCCGAGGCCAGGAAGGGAGCCGAGGCCAGGAAGGGAGCCGAGGCCAGGAAGGGAGCCGAGGCCAGGAAGGGAGCCGAGGCCAGGAAGGGAGCCGAGGCCAGGAAGGGAGCCGAGGCCAGGAAGGGAGCCGAGGCCAGGAAGGGAGCCGAGGCCAGGAAGGAACCGAGGCCAGGAAGGGAGCCGAGGCCAGGAAGGGAGCCGAGGCCAGGAAGGGAGCCGAGGCCAGGAAGGGAGCCGAGGCCAGGAAGGGAGCCGAGGCCAGGAAGGGAGCCGAGGCCAGGAAGGGAGCCGAGGCCAGGAAGGGAGCCGAGGCCAGGAAGGGAGCCGAGGCCAGGAAGGGAGCCGAGGCCAGGAAGGGAGCTGAGAACAAAGGAAAAGGAAGGGAGGAGTCCAAAATCTGACTCAGATAAAGACCCTGAATAGAAGCTGATACTACTAAAATAGTCAGGAAGGGTTTAAATTAGGACTATTTTCTGGGAATTCTCGGTGCCGGAGTTTGCAACTACAGACAATTATAATAATATAATTATTGGCTACAGATGCTACAGCTAGCAACGAAATGGCTAGGCATTCCATTGGGCTATATTTGGCTATAATATAGGGAGGTAAGAATAGTTGAATTGGAAAAATTTGTGATTGTTTCCCGAGTATTGATTTTTGGTTAGGTAACGCCAGTGAATTCGAACAAGAAGTAAATGTATTCTAAACATGATCTGTTTTCATTACGGGGAACAATGAAATGTCTACAATAGGGTATGGCTGGCTAGGAATGTCTTATTTTAAAGGGACAGTGCACGTTTATCACAGTTGTTTGAGTGTATGGCAGGGTATAAAATATTTTGGGGCGACAATTTGGAGATTGGAGACTGAATGAGTTACATGAAACATCGAAGAAATGTAAAACAAATGATTTGAGGGGATTATCAGAATTATTAGGTTTCGTAGATGTAGTAAACGTTTGGGTTAAGGGGATTTCCCTGTTCCCAGAGAGAAGATATTTTAAAGGGGTACACTCACATATGGAATATTAGGAGTTTTATTTTCTGAGTTTTAATTAGACAATTGAATAAAAATGGTTAAAGATAAAGGGTTCTTTAATATGTCTAATATGGTGATGAACATGAATGTAAAGGGGTGGTGTGACCTTTGACCTTATCATGGCTATCTCTTGGGGTCTGATCAGCCTCAGGGGAGAGCCATTTGCATAATGAATTTGTGGTCATTTGGGTTACAAGTTTTAAGGTAAATTAATTATAATGGAGTTTTAGTTTGGGGTTAGAATTATTGTTTGAACCACTGATGAGAAAGTGGTTTAGGATTCTGTTTTACAACATCAGCTGTGATGTTTTTTGAATGGACTATTATTGAGTTGGTATTACAACAGAAAAGAATCCTATTTATCATTGAGAATAAATAGGGTGAGATAAGATACATTGAGGTTTGGATAGGATATATATTAAGATAGCTAGGTGAGACAACTACATATCACAGTCAAATATATAGTATTTGAAAATTACATTTCAGCTAAAGAAGGGATATGTAGCTTTTTGCCCATCCCCAAAAATGTTTCAATACACATCTAAAATCCATTAATAAAACATTTGAGAACAGTAATATTTAGCGCAGACATGAAGGTAACCCATAAGTAATAATTTCTGATGAAAAAACACAAATGTAAAAATGTTAGATGTACCCCAGTACAAAAACACCTCCTTCACATCCCGTAGGTATTCCGTATCACTCTGTCTGTTCTCAGTGAGGTGTAGGAAACATAAACCATGGTAAACACTATAGTAACAGTACTCCAGATTCTTACATTATAATATTAATCTATGAGTTGTTGGATTGCTCTTCCATGTTTGTGCCATTTTCAGTTTGTAACAGTTGTTAGCAAATGTATGATTTAAGTGTTGTTGTATAAAATCCACCAACATGGCTATGGCCAAAATCCTGTTTATGGTGAGATTTCATTAGGGTTACCACCATTGTTACCACTACAATCTAAGCTTCATGCCCTCAATCTCACGCAAATTATCAATGAACCTACCAGGTACCACCCCAAAGCAGTAAACACGGGCACACTCATAGATATCACGTTTACCAACTTGCCCTCTAAATACACCTCTGCTGTTTTCAACAGCGAGCACTGCCTCATTGCCTGCATCCGTAATGGGTCAGCGGTAAAATGACCTCCACTCATCACTGTCAAACGCACCCTGAAACACTTCAGCGAGCAGACCTTTCTAATCAACCTGGCCGAGGTATCTTGGAAGGATATTGATCTCATCCAGTCAGTAGAGGATGTCTGGTTATTTTTTTAAGTGATATGACATGCTATTCTCTAAACTCCTTTCTCTGTAATTAATATTACCTGATTGAGCTAATCATGAAAATGTAATTAACTAGAAAGTCGGAGCACCACAAAATAATAATTATAGAGCTGTTATCTTCTGAATAAACTCTTAATAGAGATAGGGGGCAGTATTTCCCCTTTGGATGAATTGCGTGCCCATAGTGAACTGCATCACAATCTGTCCTAAATTGCTAATATATGCATATTATTATTAATATTGGATAGAAAACTCTGAAGTTTCTAAAACCGTTTGAATTATGTCTGTGTGTAATTGTTTTCTTCTGGGGAAAGAGAGGCGGACCAAAATGCAGCGTGGTTAGTTTTGTGCATCTTTAATAAAGATGAAAGTACAACAATCTACAAAACAAGAACCGCGAAAAAACCAAAACAGTCCTATCTGGTGCCACAAACACAAAGACAGGAACAATCACCCACAAAACCCAACACAAAACAGGCTACCTAAATATGGTTCCCAATCAGAGACAATGACTAACACCTGCCTCTGATTGAGAACCATATCAGGCCAAACATAGAAATAGACAAACAACATAGAATGCCCACCCAGCTCACGTCCTGACCAACACTAAAACAGGGAAAACACACACAAACGATGGTCAGAACGTGACAGTACCCCCGACCCCCAAGGTGCGGACTCCGAACGCACAACCTAAACCTGTAGGGGAGGGTCTGGGTGGGCATCTCTCCGCGGTGGCGGCTCTGGCGCTGGACGTGGACCCCACTCCATAATTGTTTTAGTCCACCTCCTTAGTGTCCCTTGAGTGGCGACCCTCGCTGCTAACCTTGGCCTAGGAACCCTAACAACGGGCCCCACTGGACTGAGGGGCAGCTCGGGACTGAGGGGCAGCTCGGGACTGAGGTAGCTCGGGACTGAGGGGAAGCTCAGGACTGAGGGGAAGCTCAGGAAGGTTGATGAATCTAGCAGATCCCGGCTGGCTGGCGGTTCCGGCAGATCCTGCTGACTGGCGGTTCCGGCAGATCCCGGCTGACTGGCGGTTCCGGCAGATCCCGGCTGACTGACCTCTTTCTCCCCTCTCTCTCCAGATGAAATCTCGCGTCTTGTGACGGCCGGCCGCCCAACAACCTGCCCTCTTGACCCTATCCCCTCCTCTCTTCTCCAGACCATTTCCGGAGACCTTCTCCCTTACCTCACCTCGCTCATCAACTCATCCCTGACCGCTGGCTACGTCCCGTCCGTCTTCAAGAGAGCAAGAGTTGCACCCCTTCTGAAAAAACCTACACTCGATTCCTCCGATGTCAACAACTACAGACCAGTATCCCTTCTTTCTTTTCTCTCCAAAACTCTTGAACGTGTCGTCCTTGGCCAGCTCTCCCGCTATCTCTCTCAGAATGACCTTCTTGATCCAAATCAGTCAGGTTTCAAGACTAGTCATTCAACTGAGACTGCTCTTCTCTGTATCACGGAGGCGCTCCGCACTGCTAAAGCTAACTCTCTCTCCTCTGCTCTCATCCTTCTAGACCTATCGGCTGCCTTCGATACTGTGAACCATCAGATCCTCCTCTCCACCCTCTCCGAGTTGGGCATCTCCGGCGCGGCCCACGCTTGGATTGCATCCTACCAGACAGGTCGCTCCTACCAGGTGGCGTGGCGAGAATCTGTCTCCTCACCACGCGCTCTCACCACTGGTGTCCCCCAGGGCTCTGTTCTAGGACCTCTCCTATTCTCGCTATACACCAAGTCACTTGGCTCTGTCATAACCTCACATGGTCTCTCCTATCATTGCTATGCAGACGACACACAATTAATCTTCTCCTTTCCCCCTTCTGATGACCAGGTGGCGAATCGCATCTCTGCATGTCTGGCAGACATATCAGTGTGGATGACGGATCACCACCTCAAGCTGAACCTCGGCAAGACGGAGCTGCTCTTCCTCCCGGGAAGGACTGCCAGTTATATGATCTCGACATCACGGTTGACAACTCCATTGTGTCCTCCTCCCAGAGCGCTAAGAACCTTGGCGTGATCCTGGACAACACCCTGTCGTTCTCAACTAACATCAAGGCGGTGGCCCGTTCCTGTAGGTTCATGCTCTACAACATCCGCAGAGTACGACCCTGCCTCACACATGAAGCGGCGCAGGTCCTAATCCAGGCACTTGTCATCTCCCGTCTGGATTACTGCAACTCGCTGTTGGCTGGGCTCCCTGCCTGTGCCATTAAACCCCTACAACTCATCCAGAACGCCGCAGCCCGTCTGGTGTTCAACCTTCCCAAGTTCTCTCACGTCACCCCGCTCCTCCGCTCTCTCCACTGGCTTCCAGTTGAAGCTCGCATCTGCTACAAGACCATGGTGCTTGCCTACGGAGCTGTGAGGGGAACGGCACCTCAGTACCTCCAGGCTCTGATCAGGCCCTACACCCAAACAAGGGCACTGCGTTCATCCACCTCTGGCCTGCTCGCCTCCCTACCACTGAGGAAGTACAGTTCCCGCTCAGCCCAGTCAAAACTGTTCGCTGCTCTGGCCCCCAATGGTGGAACAAACTCCCTCACGACGCCAGGACAGCGGAGTCAATCACCACCTTCCGGAGACACCTGAAACCCCACCTCTTTAAGGAATACCTAGGATAGGATAAGTAATCCTTCTCACCCCCCTTAAGATTTAGATGCACTATTGTAAAGTGACTATTCTACTGGATGTCATAAGGTGAATGCACCAATTTGTAAGTCGCTCTGGATGAGAGCGTCTGCTAAATGACTTAAATGTAATGTAAATGTAATGCCCATGATTTTGGAATTAGATATTTGACGAGCAGGTGTCCACAGACTTTTGGTTATGTACCTTGTGTTGACGTACAAGTAGTTCTGTAGTTTTGACTCTTAAGGGAATATTATACTTCAGTAGATGTTACTCTGTTGTACTGATGCTCTACTGCCCTCTGTTGACTCTGCTGCCAGATAGATTCTCGAGGTGTTTTTGTACAGATCCTCCTCTCACTCACATCACTGTGTCTCTCTTGCACAGTAATACACAGCAGAGTCCTCTGCTCTCAGACCAGACAGCTTCAAAGTCAACATGCTGTTGGAATTATCTTTAGTCGTTTCCATGCGTCCTTCAAACCTTTTAGCATGGTTACGTAGGCCTAATCCAGAATAACCCATCCATTCCAGAGATTTTCCTGCTGGCTGTCGTATCCAGTGTGTGTAGTGGCTGTCAACAGTGTATCCAGATATCTTACAGGAGAGACTGAGAGTTTCTCCAGGCTTTTTCAGGACTGGATTGGAGGGAATGGACTCCAGACTCTGACCATTTAAACCTGATGGAGAGAGAGAAAGACATAGGAAAAATGTGTTAGAGGAAAGCAGCAGAGAAATTAAGGAAAGCAAGAGAAGAGAGTTTACAGAAAAACATTGTCCATGTTCAGCCATTCAACAAAGAACAGTTGATGAAGTACTGCAGAACTCACATGGCAGACAGAGAGAGAGCAGCAGAAGGTAGAGTTTTCCCATCATACTGAGGGTGGAAATATGAACTCAGCTGCTCCACACAAGACAACAAGTCAGCAGCAGAACATAAGTATATATGAACTCTGAGGGATCTGGATTTACATCATGATGTCATGGGGAGGGGCTGTTGAATGAGGTCAGAGGTTAATGTATGAGTCATCAGTCGGGCCAAGATTTTATTTAACCTTTAGTTTTGAGAGGGAGTCATGTTGATATCAACATTTCTTTCCAATAAATAAAAATATGAATATGAAATGCTAAATAGAAATACAAAGCACGATACAAAAAAATAGTTCTAAAACCTGGGTCCTGAGTCTGTCATGGTTTGGACAGACTATTCATCAGACATATGGACTGACTCAACATTTGGAGGAACTGTGGGGAACCTTGGTGGATGATAAAAAGCTTAATCATGATTTAAATGGCAGATTTTAGACATTTTACACAGCTTAATGCAATTCTCCCTCTCCTTACTACACCTCTCCTCAGGGAAATGTGTACTTTGTATTGATGTACAAGTAGTTCTGTTTACAATACACTGTCTGTTTCGGCTCTCAGGGGAATATAATACTTCAGTAGATGTTACTCTGTTGTACTGATGATCTACTGCCCTCTGTTGATTCTCTGAGGGATTTTTGTACAAATCCTCCACTCACTCACACCACTGTCTCTCATGCACAGTAATACACAGCAGAGTCCTCTGCTCTCAGACCAGACAGCTTCAGAGTCTTTAGTCGTTTCCATACGTCCATCAAAGCTTTTAGCATGGTTACCTAGGCCTAATCCAGAGTAAACTACCAACTCCAATGCTTTCCCTGCAGGTAGTCTTACCCAATGTATGTTGTAGCTACTAAAGGTTTACCCAGATCCCTTACAGGAGAGACTGAGTTTCTTCAGGCTTTTTCATGACTGAATTGGAGGTTATGGACTCTGTACTCGGACCATTTAAACCTAGTGGTGAGAGAGAATGAAATAGGAAGAACGTGTTAGAGGAAAAGCAGCAGAAAATTAAGGATAGCAAGAGAAGAGAGTTTGCAAAAAACATTGTCAATGTTCAATCATTCCAAAAAGACAGCTGATTAAGTACTGCAGAACTCACAGGTCAGACAGAGAGAGCAGTAGAAGGGAGCGTTTTCCCATCATACTGAGAGTAGAGATATGAACTCAGCTTCTCCACACAAGACATCAAGTCAGCAGCAGAACATAAGTATATATGAACTCTGAGGGATCTGGATTTACATCATGATGTCATGGGGGAGGGGCTGATAAATGAGGTCAGAGGTCAATTTATGACTCATAAGTAGGGCCAGGAGTTGTACTTTATCACATGGCCTGACCAGGAACAGAGTTTTTCCTGATCAGGTCACTTAGTCAAAAAAGACTCCAGGTTCTACTCTCCACACACAACTGACTCACGGACTGAAGGAACTGTGGGGAACATGATGATTTTCAAAATATTGATAATCTTCATTAATTCATTTTATTGTGGGTTCATTGAAATGGAACATACTGTGTATACATCCATTTATCAAGGAAATAATTAACATGTATTGAATAGTATATACAAAAAGGCCATTGGTGACCAAAACAGTACACTAGTATTCACAGGAAATGTTTTCAATGCGAAAAAAAAGAGTCTGTTTTACATTTATACAGCAGAGTCCTCTGTTCTCAGAACATACAGCTTTGATACACCATTCTGTTAGTGTCACACCCTGATCTGTTGCACCTGTCTTTGTTATTGTCTCCACCCTTCTCCAGGTGTCGCCACTCTTCCCCATTATCCCCAGTGTATTTATACCTGTGTTCTCTGTTTGTCTGTTGCCAGTTCGTTTTGTTCATCAAGCCTACCAGCGGTTTTCCCATTGCTCCTGTGTTTTCTAGTTTTCCCGGGTTTTGACCATTCTGCCTGACCTGACCCTGAGCCTGCCTGCCGTCCTGTACCTTGCCCCACTAGTCTGAATTATTGACCCCTGCCTGTTCTGACCCTGAGTTCTGCCTGCTGTTCTGGACCTTTTGAACCCTATCTGGATTATGGACATTTGCCTGCCTTGACCAGTCATTTTGCTTGGCCCTGTACTAGTAATAAACTTCTGTTACTTCGACACTGTTCTGATCTGTATTATTCTTAGCCGTCTATCTACCACCACAAAGCGAAGCTGGCACGAAGACCACTATCAACCAACTCTCTAAGGCCATAAGCAAAGAAGAAAATGCTCACCCAGAAGCAGCGCTCCTAGTGGCCGGGGACTTTAATGCAGGCAAACTTAAATCAGTTTTACCACATTTTTACCAGCATCTCACATGTGCAACCAGGGGGAAAAAATCCTCAACCAATATTACTCCACACACACAGAGACGCATACAAAGCTCTCCCTTGCCCTCCATTTGGCAAATCAGACCATAATTCTATCCTCCTGATTCCTACTTACAAGTAAAAACTAAAGCAGGAAGCACCAGTGACTCGGTCAATAAGAAGCAGTCAGATGAAGCAGATGCTAAGCTACATGACTGTTTTGCTATCACAGACTGGAACATGTTCTGGGATTCTTCCGATGGCATTGAGGAGTCCACCACATCAGCCACTGGCTGCATCAATAAGTGCATCGTTGATGTCATCCCCACAGTGACCATGCATACAATCCCCAACCAGAAGCCATGAATTAAAGGAAACATCTGCACAGCGCTAAAGCGTAGAGCTGCCACTTTCAAGGAGCGTAAGCTTATTAAAAAAACGCTATGCCCTCTGATCTACCATCAAACAGGCAAAGCATCAATACAGGACTAAGATTGAATCGTACTACACTGGCTCTGACACTCGTTGGATGTGGCAGGTCTGGCAAACTATTACAAAGGGAAGCACAGCCGCGAGCTGCCCAGTGACACAAGCCTACCAGGTGAGCTAAATTACTTCTATGCTCGCTTCGGGGCAAGTAACACTGTGTAAATTATCTAAAATAAAAAAAATTGCTCTGTGGTTTCTCATGGGCACCTCCCCCTGAGTACATTATGTATTGATTATAATTATTTATATGGGATAGAGTTTAAGAACTCATTTTTCAATGCAATTCTTGATAAGTGTGTTATATTTATTACAAACCATGAATATGGCGTGTCAATACAATTGTGTGTGATGAGTAGCAGTGAATGACTGAAAATATTAAATCATATAATTAATACAACTGTTAACAAGGTCCATCATATGAATTAAACAGTGAATAAATTGTCAGATTGTCAGATTATTTGATCATTCTCACCATTTATTCAAACCAAATGCCAGTCGAGTTCATGTGGTTGAAACATTGTATGGTTACCAGCCACCAGCTGGCTTATAAGAAAGGCAGTTTATCTTCAAATGAAACAAGACAGTGAGAATTAGATCATGAAAGTGTATAGGGACACTGCAGTCCCTGGGCAATTTAACTACTTTAACTGTCTATCTGAATCATCAGATATGCTAAACTGGGACCCTGAAACACCCAGGTGACAGACTGGAGTTCACCGAGCGTTGGGCCACACAGCTGTGAGGGTCACAGAGGGGAAGAAAGAGAGGTGGGGTGTGTGAGAGAAACACAACTGAGAAAAGGAGAGCAGGACCTGTTTGGAACGGAATGGATTATCAAACATAAACCCCTAGACTATGGAATGGATGCTTTAATAGTTACTTCTCATACAGTTTGAACAAAATTATGGAAAATATGCTGTTTCTGTGTGACCTGATATCTTTAATGAATAAAATTGTGGAAAGCTTTTCAATACAGGGCAAAAATCCTTAAAGAAGGGATGATTATTTAATCTGATCTCTCCATACATAAAGACAGAATACACCAAACAGACGAAGAGGGGAGAGTGATACTAATACCTTGACTAGATTAGATGGATGGAGTGTCAGTGCTAAGGAACTGTAGTAATACAGTAATTGTGTATAAAGTACATGTGTTTGAATTGTTATAAAAGTTTGTATTGTGGTGTCATGTTTAGTGTTTGGATACCTTTATATTCATATGAATGTCATGGAGTTTTTGTACCGGTTCTGCGTTGGTTTGTATCAGTGTGGGTAGCGAGCACAATAATACACAGCTGTGTCTTCAGTCTGCAGACTCTGTCCTGTTAAAGTTACTATGCTGCTGGAAGTGTCTCTGGAGATACTGAACTTGTTTTTCAGTTTATCACTGTAATATGTGCTACCATCGTGACAAATGAATCCAATCCACTCCAGTGCTTTTCCTGTAGGTTGGCGATTCACACCTGTACAGTAGCTGCTACTGGTTAAAGAATACCCAGATACCTTACAGGAGAGGGTCAGAGGCTGTCCAGGCTGCAGAGTCAAAGAGCCTGGCTGTGTGAGCTCAGTCTGACAGAACACACCTGTAAAACAAAACAAAACAAACAAAATATTATGTTAATTACATTTCCAAAACTATATTACTCTCTCTAATACACCAATGTTGATGTATCAGTCCCCCAAAACTCACAGGATACAGCTGCCAGCACCAACAGCAGAGATGCAGGGACCATGGTTTGTGTTGAAGCTGAACTGATGGTAACTGCACTTCTGAACTCAGTGAAAGAGAGTGAGATATTCCTCTTTATACAAAGAGAGGAGAGTTGCTTTGCATAGAGTGAAAGAGTTATAAAAGGAGGAAATAAACAACTTGTATCGTTTTGACATGTTATACATAGAATCAGTATTAGAATGTAATGACTTGCTGCTGATATTTTCAGTGAAATAACGATGGTTAACTATAGCTAGCTAGTATGAACTCTGAATTGACACCTCTTATAGAGCAAATAAGATACAGCACGTCATGTAGAGGGAAATGTACAGTGGAATGATTTGAGAATTACTTTAGTCTATTTTCACACTTGATTTACTATGTAGACGTCTATGAATGGTACACCAGTATTTCTGGTCGGGGAAATACAATATGATTAAATTTGTTTTCTACTCATGGCTGTTGGGATTTTTGTACTAGTTTTGTGCTTGTTTGTATCACAGTGGTAATGTGAACAGTAATAGACAGCTGTGTCATCAGTCTGCAGACTCTGTCCTATGAAAGCCACTCTGCCTCTCAAAGTGTCTCTGGTCAAGCTGAACTTGTGTTTAAGTGAATCTTTGTAAACTGTGCCTGCATCGTGATAGATGTTCCCAACCCACTCTGGTATAATGCCTTCAGGTTGGATCCATGATACTCCATAGAGGTTGGTGCTATATGTCAGAGAATAACCAGAGAACTTACACGTGATTAACCAAAGACTCTCCAGAATTTATAACCATTGAACTTGGCTGGCTGAGCTGAAGACCACAGTGCACACCTGTTAAGAAACATCATCATATCATATCGAACAATCTCAAAAGTACAGCTATTGTAAAGCTATGTAAGCATTAATTACATAATATATTCCTTTAACGATGTTGTAAATCTGTTAATAACCTGTTTGGGATAGGAGGCAGTATTTTCACATTCGGGTGAAAAGTGTGCCCAGAGTAAACTGCCTGCTACTCAGGCCCAGAAGCTAAGATATGCATATTATTAGTAGATTTGGATAGAAAACACTCTGAAGTTTCTAAAACTGTTACTTATCCCTTTATCTATAAAATATATTGCACAACTAGCTAAATTTGTTTTTTCACTTTACACATTTATTTGGGGTAATTTGCCTGATGATGTGCAAATTTACATTTACATTTAAGTCATTTAGCAGACGCTCTTATCCAGAGCGACTTACAAATTGGTGCAAACACCTATGACAACCAGTGGAACAGCCACTTGCATCTAAATCTTGTTGGGGGGGGTGAGAAGGATTACTTACCCTTACTTACCCTATCCTAGGTATTCCTTGAAGAGGTGGGGTTTCAGGTGTCTCCGGAAGGTGGTGATTGACTCCGCTGTCCTGGCGTCGTGAGGGAGTTTGTTCCACCATTGGGGGGCCAGAGCAGCGAACAGTTTTGACTGGGCTGAGCGGGAACTGTACTTCCTCAGTGGTAGGGAGGCGAGCAGGCCAGAGGTGGATGAACGCAGTGCCCTTGTTTGGGTGTAGGGCCTGATCAGAGCCTGGAGGTACTGAGGTGCCGTTCCCCTCACAGCTCCGTAGGCGAGCACCATGGTCTTGTAGCGGATGCGAGCTTCAACTGGAAGCCAGTGGAGAGAGCGGAGGAGCGGGGTGACGTGAGAGAACTTGGGAAGGTTGAACACCAGACGGGCTGCGGCGTTCTGGATGAGTTGTAGGGGTTTAATGGCACAGGCAGGGAGCCCAGCCAACAGCGAGTTGCAGTAATCAAGACGGGAGATGACAAGTGCCTGGATTAGGACCTGCGCCGCTTCCTGTGTGAGGCAGGGTCGTACTCTGCGGATGTTGTAGAGCATGAACCTACAGGAACGGGACACCGCCTTGATGTTAGTTGAGAACGTCAGGGTGTTGTCCAGGATCACGCCAAGGTTCTTAGCGCTCTGGGAGGAGGACACAATGGAGTTGTCAACCGTGATGGCGAGATCATGGAACGGGCAGTCCTTCCCCCGGGAGGAAGAGGAGCTCCGTCTTGCTGAGGTTCAGCTTGAGGTGGTGATCCGTCATCCACACTGATATGTCTGCCAGACATGCAGAGATGCGATTCGCCACCTGGTCATCAGAAGGGGGAAAGGAGAAGATTAATTGTGTGTCGTCTGCATAGCAATGATAGGAGAGACCATGTGAGGTTATGACAGAGCCAAGTGACTTGGTGTATAGCGAGAATAAGAGAGGGCCTAGAACAGAGCCCTGGGGGACACCAGTGGTGAGAGCGCGTGGTGAGGAGACAGATCCTCGCCACGCCACCTGGTAGGAGCGACCTGTCAGGTAGGACGCAAAACCAAGCGTGGGCCGCGCCGGAGATGCCCAACTCGGAGAGGGTGGAGAGGAGGATCTGGTGGTTCACAGTATCGAAGGCAGCCGATAGGTCTAGAAGGATGAGAGCAGAGGAGAGAGTTAGCTTTAGCAGTGCGGAGCGCCTCCGTGATACAGAGAAGAGCAGTCTCAGTTGAATGACTAGTCTTGAAACCTGACTGATTTGGATCAAGAAGGTCATTCTGAGAGAGATAGCGGTAGAGCTGGCCAAGGACGGCACGCTCAAGAGTTTTGGAGAGAAAAGAGAGAAGGGATACTGGTCTGTAGTTGTTGACATCGGAGGGATCGAGTGTAGGTTTTTTCAGAAGGGGTGCAACTCTCGCTCTCTTGAAGACGGGAGGGACGTAGCCAGCGGTCAGGGATGAGTTGATGAGCGAGGTGAGGTAAGGGAGAAGGTCTCCGGAAATGGTCTGGAGAAGAGAGGAGGGGATAGGGTCAAGCGGGCAGGTTGTTGGGCGGCCGGCCGTCACAAGACGCGAGATTTCATCTGGAGAGAAAGGGGAGAAAGAGGTCAAATCTCATACAAGCGCATTTTCGTCCACATTGCTTCTCCTCGACACCTCTCCTTGATTACCTTTGGCCTTAAAAAGGACAAAGCCAGAATGAGCCACTTTGTGTATATTGTCAAATGTTGCTTTGTTATTAAATAGAAGTTGTTTTTTAAGTGTTTTGAACAAGTTCAATATGTAATGTACTTTTCTGGGTGTACAGGCTTTTGCACAAACCCCATCGGACATTGATAGTCAAAGCTGTTATGCAGTGTTGTCTCTAGCTTTTTGATGGCCCTAAATCAGATACCAAATGTAAAAATCTCAAAATAATTGCAAGAAAAACTCAAGACCCTATTCATGAAGCACAAACAGTGTTTTTGATATAAGGATATCTCATATTAAAGCATATGGTTGTTTACCCCAGCTGTTTACAGAGGAGGGTTAGTAAAGTGTGTCAGGGGAGTACAACAGTGTGTACATGTTCCACATCCTGTCAGAGGGGTTTTTGTACATCTCTATCACACATTCACATCACTGTACCCAGTACAGCAGAGTCCTCTGCCTTCAGACCAGACAGTTCAGATGTGTCATGCTCACTGAGTTGTCGTTGGTCAGTTCAATCCGTCCCTCCAGGGTTTTGGAATAGCCTGCTGCTCCAGTATTGTTGATCCAGCCCATCCATTCCAGTGGTTTCCTGTATCCAGTTCACACCATAGCTTATAAAGGTATACCCAGTTCCTCTGCTGGAGAGGTTGAGAGTTTCTCCAGGCTTATTCTGGAGTGGACTGGAGGGAATGGACTCCATACTCTGACCATTTAAACCTGATAGAGAGGAAACAGAGGTAAATGAGAAAGGGTGGAATATTGAGGGAAAGCATGAAGGAGCAATGAAGATAGAGGTTACAATGGAACATTGTCTTCAGTATTTGCTCAGCATCAGAGCAGTTGATTAAAAGTTAAACCAGACAGAGAGAGAGCAGCAGAAGCTCATTTTTGTTTTAAATGTTATATTTATTTTACCTTTATTTAACTAGGCAATTCCTTAAGAACAAATTCTTATTTACAATGACAGCCTACCAAAAGGCAAAGGCCTCCAGCGGGATGGGGGCTGGGGTAAATAATATATATAATATATACAATATACAATATATATATATATATATATATATATATATATATATATGTGTGTGTGTGTGTAGGACAAAACACACAAGTGTCCTTTAGCAATCCATGACCTCACATAGGGGACTGGGTTGAATTTGGTCAGGGGTGGGCCAACGAAGTCCAGAAGAGAGACACCACAACTCTACATAAAGAAAGACCTAAGACAACAATGCAGCAACATATGACAATACAGCATGGCAGTAACAGATGACAACACGGTAGCAACACAACATGGCAACGGCACAACATGGTAGCAGCACAAAAAATGGTACAAACATTATTGGACACAGACAACAGCACAAAGGGCAAGAAGGTAGAGACAACAAAACATCACGTGAAACAGCACAAGTGCTGGTAAGAGATAATTGAGTTTTGAATGTAGAGATGGAGATAAAACTGTTTGAACTGTTTTTTGGAGCTTGTTCCTGTCGCTAGCTGCAGCGAACTGAAAAGAGGAGCGACCCAGGGAGTGTTTAATTTGTAAATTGAGAGGTGGCAGAACAAATAGTGAGCAGAGAGGGGGTTACCTGGGGAGTTCTGGAATGCATGAAAATATAAATCTCCTTCATAACAAACCATTCCACTCATATCACATGTGTGTAGGGGCATAGAGCAGTAGAATAGGGGCACCTACAGAAGTTGCACACATGGGGTACATTTTTAGTAGCATAATGTCAGGGAAAATGTTGGCCTTATATAAATGCATTGTATGCAATTCTGCGTCATTTTACATGACTGGAGACTTCGGCAGAATCTTTGTTAATACCACACAAATGATCAAAATAGCTGGCTACTTTGATACTGACAAACTTATTATCAGAGATCAATAAAAACGACCTTGTCTTGAATCCATCAATAGCCTAAGCCTAGGTGTGTGGAGACACATATTGTAGGCTACAATATGAGGGGAGAATTATAGTTGTAAAAATGCATTCCAGTTTCACTGACTCAGCAAATGATGCACAGATCACTCATTGATGATGGCCGACGCACTCGAGCCAAAAGTCTATCTCTCTTCTGTAAAACAATATTTGGAAGTTGATCAAATATTTTGGCATCCTTCAGCATAGAGTCTAAATAAATGATTAAGTGCAACGTTTGAGAGATGAGAGTTCAGGTTCATGTCTATCGGAGCAGAGAGAGAGAGAGGTCATAGAACGGGAATCTCATTCCAGTTATGTGAGAGACATTGGCGTGCTTCTCACACAGCCAACGTCACGAGTTGGCCACGCGTTGGTCTCCAACATATACTATGCCCACATACTCTAGTATAGCTGTGGGACTTACAAGTCTGAATTTCTTATAGCCTAATTTTCAAGACATCAATGTACAGCAACATTTTTAATAAGAGTCACTGCAGGACACCCTCCATATGCATAGGAACACATACTCATCTGTGGGGCTTACAGGACTCGAAGTTTGATATCATAATGTACTTCAAATAAAATAATCCAATGTAGACCACAGCGGGACACATTTTATAGTATATAGGCCTCCTACCTATGTGATAATATATGAAGCACATATTCAGATTAACTTTACAGTACAGAACAAGTTTGAAAAGGAAAAAGATGTTCCTACCTTAGTTTTCCAAAACCTTCCACAACACAGCCATTTCCTTGCGTGTCTTCTCCTCATTTTTTGTTTTGCTCCTGATGTCTGTGACACATCTGTGTCCTTTAGCAATCCATGACCTCACATAGGGGACTGGGTTGAATTTGGTCAGGGGTGGGCCAACGAAGTCCAGAAAGAGTTGTCCTGATATGGTGGAGGTATGCAGAGAAACATGGGTTGAGGTACAAATCAGATTCCTTTGAGAAAATCCTCCCTCACATTCTGCACTGTAGATAACGATGGTGCTGACCGCCATCACCAGCTGGAATCCATGTGGAATGTCTCCTTTATCATTATCATTAGTGTCCCTATACTGCCTGTAGGCCCATAGGTGGACTGTCAATGCCACACCGCTGGCAGAGAGATTCTATCTCTGTTTCTTTATACTGTGCTCCTGAGTCCTCCGGATAGTATTGCGTGTCAAGCACCTTCAGCTCCTCAATGAACTGGCTTTATCCTGTATTGTACACTACCTGTCCTCCTTGAGAGAACATTCTAGCCTCCATGTTCCTCACCAAGCTCTCGAAAAACTCCCTCTGATCAATGACTCTGTTGCTGGGTCTTCCACCATTCAGTTTGATGCCTTGAAAATAGTTCTCCTGAATCCCTCTCTGGCTGAGTTGTGTGTGTCACCAGGCCGCTCTGCCATTGCACTGAACTCTCTCGCTCACCATGCTGACTGCCCTGTGTGCAGTAATAATTGTGCAGTCTCTCTTTTGGAGTTTGGGTGACAATTCAGATTGTTCTTGTGCATCACAAATATGGCTTAGATTGTTAACTAACGCTGTAACGGTCTTCTTCCTCCTCTGACGAGGAGTAGTAGGAAGGATCGGAGGACCAATGCGCAGAATGGTAAGTGTTCGTGATACTTTTAATAGAACACAGAAAAATACAAAAATAACAACATGAAATAACAAAAACCGAAACAGTTCTGTGTGGAACACAGACACAGAAAATAATCACCCACGAAACACTGGTGGGAAAAGGCTACCTAAGTATGATTCTCAATCCGAGACAACTAACAACACCTGCCTCTGATTGAGAACCATACCAGGCCAAACGCAAAACACAACATAGAAATACTAACATAGACAACCCACCCAACTCACGCCCTGACCATACTAAAACAAAGACATAACAAAAGAACTAAGGTCAGAACGTGACAAACGCATGCGAGGATATGCGCATGGCAAGGCAAGACGGGTCACGCCGTAGTGGGAGGCATCCTCAGCTGCTGTGGTGAAATGCTTGGTCATTTTTCCACAGACTCTACAGTTCTAAAACTGGATGCCACCCATCTAGAGTCCAAGATCCTGCCAATTTTGCACAGCATCTCTCTGTGCACTCCCTCAGCTCCATTCAGTGCCAAACAGTTATATTTGGGAAGAGAGCCTGGAGCCTTGTTGCTACTCAGCTCTTGTGTTCCAGCATGACAGACGCACCTTAATAATTCCAGTGAGGGTTTTTGAGAGAAAGTCCTCAGTAAAATTGACACCCTCTAATGAAGATAACAGACAATTCCCACAGCAGATAAATCCTCCAGGTGAACAACATCAACAAAAATGTTTGCTGGTACGTCCATATCTGCTAGCTGATTGTCTGATGTACACAATCAAGGCACTCTTTTTATTCAAACCAGTAGCCTCATCGAGCAATAGGCTGATTTTGGGAGAGCACTGTACAATTCTTTCAAATAGATTTAGTTTAATTTCGGATTAAATGTATTGCTGTATGTTGGAGCAAGCAACATTGGAATGGAGAATTCACCCCATGTAAAGCTCATTTAATCATTTAACTCCTGACAGTCGTTTTCTTTCAAAACTGTGAGAGGATCTATGATGTTTAGCCTCCTTGTAAGCTGTTCAGAAGACTGGCTGCAGTGTCTATGTTTTTATTTTGAGTGTTAACTGCAACCTGTGTTAAGGTGTCCTCTTTAGCCTTGTCTAAATAACCTTCACTCTAAATGGGCCTAGGTTTGAGCATGTTCAAAAACCTTTTTTCTAAGGCCTCTTTGTTGCTTTTTTACGTTGGAGGCGGAGGATGTTACTGTACATTCCACCCACTCTTTTGCTAGTTTCATCTCTCCGGTCTTTTCAGGGCCCAAACTCCCTACCTTTTTGCATGTTGTACAGCCCAGCTCTGAATTTTTCATGACAATCCAGGGGTTATAAGTTTGCTTGGTCTTGAACTGAGCCTCTGTCCAAATTGCACCTGCTTACTTGCTAGTTGAGGTGCCAGTGGTGATGCTGAACTAGCGGGATGAGAATCGCTGCTAGCTAAGGCATCGCCATCAGCAGCAGTTTCCTTCTCATTCCTCTCATCCGGCACTGACAGTTCTCTGTCTCGTTTCGGGTTCGATTTACCATATTTTTCATGATTTTGGGACTTGAAAAACTTCATCAAAGTTGATTGCCTTTTCTTATTCATTTCTGAGTTGGCTTTCCCAATTTCAAATTCAGTAGGGAGATGGTTAGCCTAGGCTACGTGACGTGATTAGTAGGGACCTCTTCACTAGCTGACCATCACTACCAAGTCCTGTTTCAAGATCAGTTACTTACCTTGCCGGCCCGCCCCATAACCTGTATCTACAAATAAGAGAGCAGGTCTGAAATCAGTGTGGAAGGATGATTGCACAGAAGAATTGCAGCACTTTACATTATGGTTTTTCTGGGAGGCGGGAGAAATAACCAGGAGTCAACTTGATCTGAGAGGTGCCGGATTCTGTTACAGCAGGATCCATATAAAATTAAGCACTGGACCCAGGGATGTGTGTGCTTTTGGGACATTTAACAGAATGTGACTGATATAACGGGTGTTGTATGTGGAGGATGAGGGCTGCAGTACAGTAGGTATCTCTGATAGGGGGGAGTGAGGCCTAAGAGGGTTTTATAAATAAGCATCAACCAGTGGGTCTTGCGACAGGTATACAGAGATGACCAGTTTACAGAGGAGTATAGAGTGCAGTGATGTGTCTTATAAGGAGCATTGGTGGCAAATCTGATGGACGAATGGCAAAGCATATCTAGCCGCTCAAGAGCACCCTTACCTGCCGATCTATAAATTACGTCTCCGTAATCTAGCATGGATAGGATGGTCATATGAATCAGGGTTAGTTATTGGTAGGGCCAGGAGTTTTTGTTGATAACGTGACATGCCTGGTAACACAGACAAAGTCTGTCCCCATGCCATAACCAGGGCCTAGAGTTTTTCCTGATCTGGCCCAGATGTTTGGTAAAACTGTAGGGACTCTTGGAGGATGATTCTCTATATATTTGTAGATATCCTTCATGATTGGGGTTAATTAACTGTAAATGTCAGATTAGGGATCAATCTATCGATGTACAGTCCAAGTGTTCATCATGAATGAAGACCGCTATGAAGGCCTGTATCCGATTCCTATTTACTTTCTATCTCTCTCCTAAGGAAAATGTGTACCTTTTGTTGATGTTCAACAGTTATGTAGTTTTGGCTCTCAGGATAATATTATGCTTCAGTAGATGTTTTTCTGCTGTACTGATGGTCTACTGCCCTCTGTTGACTCTGCTGCCAGTTTGATTCTCTGAGGGGTTTTTGTACAGATCCTCCACTCACTCACACCACTGTCTCTCTTGCACAGTAATACACAACAGAGTCCTCTGCTTTCAGACCAGAGAGCTTCAGAGTCATGAAAATGTTGGAATTGTCCTCATTTCTACACGTCCTTCAACACATTTTGCAAATGCACTTGCCCTTGCATACCCCATCCATTCCAGTGATTTTCCTGATGGTTCTCTTATCCATAATAGTTACTAAATGTAAATCCAGATCCCTTACAGGAGAGACTGAGAGTTTCTCCAGGCTGTTTCTGGACTGGACTGTAGGGAATCATTTAATAATAAATAACTGATCATTTAAACCTGATGGAGAGAGAAAGAAAAGAGGGACATGGAGAGGGAAAGAGAAGAGATGGGCAAGCAGAAATTAGAAGGGAAGAGGGGGGAGTGTTTACAATAAACAAAGTCAATGTGCAGTCATTCCGGTTGATAAGGAGTAAAACCAAGCTACACTCACATGGCAGACAGAGAGAGAGCAGCAGAAGGTAGAGTTTTCCCATCTTACTAAGGGTGGAGATATTAACTCAGCTGCTCCACACAAGGCAACAAGTCATCAGCAGAACAGAAGTATGAACTCTGAGTGACCTGGATTTACATCATGATGTCATGGGGGAGGGGCTGATGAATGAGGTTAGCTATGACTCATTGGTAGGGCTGGGAGTTTTTCTTGATCACATGATATGTCACCTGACCAGGACAAATTATGTCCCCATGCCATAACCAGAGCCTGAAGTTGTTCCTGCTCAGATCACGTAAGTTTTAAACTGTAAGGAATCTTGGAGGATGATTTTTGAAATATTTATAGATTTTGGGGTTAATTTACTGTAAATGTCAGATTAGGGATCAATCTATCAAGTATAGTCACCTTGTTTAACAGGAATGAACACAGCTATGTAGGCTTGTATGTGATTCCTCTACTTTATATCCCTCTCCTCAGGGAAATACACAACACCAGATATTCAGCACCACCCGTTGCTGACAGTTAAGGCCCAAGGCAGGAGATGAGAAGCAGGTACAGGGAGTGAACCATTTAATATAGAAGGACATGCAATGGAACAAGAACAGAGTCTGACATAAACACGACAAGACAAACAATGCTACTACGGGGAACAACACAGAGGAGCAGACATATTTGCAGGGGAAATCAACAAAGTGAGGGAGTCCAGGTGAGTCCAATGTGCGTATGATGACGGGTAGCCTGACGCCCTTGAGCGCCAGGGAGGGTGAGCGGGAGCAGGCGTGACACAGGTGTATAAAATTGGGCTCACAAACATGCAATCTCCATAGACGAACAATGGCAGTAGAATGGCCTTAATGAAGAGCTCAGTGACTTTCAACGTGGCACTGTCATAGGATGCCTTCTTTCCAACAAGTCAGGTCCTCAAATTTCTGCCCTGCTAGAGCTGCCCACGGTCAACTGTAAGTGCTGTTATTGTACTGTTAAGTGGAAACATCTAGGAGCAACAACGGCTCAGCCGTACAGTGATAGGCCACACAAGCTCAGAGAATGGGACCACCGATTGCAGAAACGCTTAGCGCTTAAAAAACGTCTTTCCTCGGTTACAACATTCACTATCTAGTTACAAACCTCCTTCTGGAAGCAATATCAGCGCAAGAACTGCTCGTCTGGAGCTTAAGATCACCATGTGCAATGCCAAGCGCCAGCTGGAGTGGTTAAAAGCTTGCCTCCATTGAAACTTATTCTCTGGATTGATGAATCACGCTTCACCATCTGGCTGTCCGACGGACGAATCTGGTCTTGGTGGAGGCCAGGAGAACACTACCTGCCCGAATGCATCGTGCCAACTGTAAAGTTGGGTAGAGGAGGAATAATGGTCTGGGGCTGTTTTTTATAGTTTGGGCTAAGCCCCTTAGTTCCAGTGAAGGGAAATCATAACTCTACAGCATACAATGACATTCTAGATGATTCTGTGCTTCCAACTTTGTGGCAACAGTTTGGGGAAGGCCCTTTCCTGTTTCAACATGACAATGCCCCCATGCACAAAGTGAGGTCCATACAGAAATGTTTGTCGAGATCAGTGTGGAAGAAATTGACTGGCCTGCACAGAGCCCTGACCTCAGCCCTACCTTTGGGATGAATTGCAACCCGGACTGCGAGCCAGGCCTACTCGCCCAACAACACTAATCAGGGCCCAACAACACTAATGCTCTTGTAGCTGAATGGAAGCATGTCCCGGCAACGTTTCAACATCTAGTGGAAAGCCTTCCCTGAAGAGTGGAGGCAGTTATAGCAGCAAGGGAGGGACTGACTCCACATTAATGCCCATGATTTCAGAATGAGATGTTCGATGAGCAGCTGTCCACATACATTTGGTCATGTAGTGTATGTGCCTTGTGTTGAGGGGTTTTTGTACAGATCCTCCACTCACTCACATCACTGTGTCTGACGTGCACAGTAATACACAGCAGAGTCCTCTGCTCTCAGACCAGACAGCTTCAGGAATGACATGCTTTGGGCATTGTCCTTAGTTATTTCAAGGCGACCACTAACGCTGTTGGCATACGTTGCTTCACCAGTATCTGTTCTCACACGTCCTATCCACTCCAGTCCTTTTCCTTTTGGTTGTCGTACCCAGTGCACGGCATGGTTTCCAAAAGTATACCCAGATCCTTTACAGGAGAGATTGAGAGTTTCTCCAGGATTTTTCATGACTGGACTAGAGGGAATGGACTCCATACTCTGACCATGTAGACCTGATGGAGATAAAGAGAGGGGGTGATGATGATGAAATGAAAGAATAGACCAATACATTTCAAGGCATGGCCGAACAGTAAGCGTAACCACCATTGATAATGACTAAAACCAAGCAGAACTCACAGGGCAGACAAAAAGAGAGCAGTAGAAGGGAGAGTTTGTCAGTCATACTGAGGGTGGAGATATGAACTCAGCTGCACCGCACAATACAACAAGACAACAAGTCAGCAGCAGAATATAAGTATATATGAACACTGAGGGATCTGAATTTACATCATGATGTCATGGGGGAGGGGCTAAAAACTCTGCATTCAGGGGTCAAACTGTGACTCGTTGGTAGGGCCAGGAGTTTTCTTTGATAACATGAAATGTCAAGTGACATTCATAACCAGGGCCTAGAGTTTTTCCTGCTCATGTCACGGAGGTTGGTAAAACGGTAGGGAATCCTGAAGAATGATTTTCTAAATATTTATAGAAATCCTTCACCTTTGAGGTTCATTTACTGTAAATGTCAGATTGGGGATCAATTTATCAAGAACAGTCACCTTGTTTTACAGGAATGAACACAGCTATGAAGGCCTGTAAACTGATTCGTATTTACCTTCTATCTATCTCCTAAGGGAAATGTGTACCTTGTGTTGACGTACAAGTAGTTCTGTAGTTTTGACTCTTAAGAGAATGTTATAAAGTACTTCAGTAAATACTCTGTTACTCTGTTGTACTGATGCTCTACTGCCCTCTGTTGACTCTGTTGCCAGTTAGATTCTCTGAGGGGTTTTTGTACAGATCCTCCACTCGCTCACACCACTGTGTCTCTCTTGCACAGCAGAGTCCTCTGTTCTCAGACTAGACAGCTTCAGATACACCATGCTGTTAGAATTCTCTCTGGTGACTTCTATCCATCCTTCAACTCTTTTTGCATATACAGTTCCACTAGCATCACTCCATGTAATGCCTGTCCATTCAAGTGCTCTTCCTACAGGTTGAAGTATCCAGGCCAATGTTGTAGCTACTAAATGTAAAGCCAGATCCCTTAGAGGAGAGGCTGAGAGTTTCTCCAGGATTTTTCAGGACTGGAGGGAATGGACTCCATACACCATACACCTCTAATAGACCATACACCTCTAATAGAGAAAAGAGAAGGAAGACAATAGATCACTAATATGTTAACTCAATGTATATTATAATTATCTCTTTACGTAAAATGATTTGTTCCAATATATTGCTAGATTATTGTAGTACATACTACAGAGCAAGACGAGGAGGAGGTGTAGTTTGCCTCATCTTTTCTGAAAAGTTTTGAATCCGACCTATTGCCCTTTGACACAACCTTTCATCACTGTTATGTTCTTTCTCTGTCTGTTCAATAAATTCAGAAAATACCTTAAATGTTTTCTTTAAACAACACACAAAACTAAATAACAAAATAAAAATGAACTTTTCACATCCTGAAGTCCTGTACACTAAAAATGCAACCATCAACAAACGATTAAATTGCTAAACTTCACTCAATTACTTTTCCAATGATCATTTGTCATTTTCTCTCGCATCTGCAGTACATCACTGTTGTTGTTTTTTCATATGTTACTGCACTTGTACAATGATACTGTACATAGGTCCTTTTTAAGGTTAATCAAGATACTATATCTGGGAAATGTCTTTATCAGAGTGCAGGTGCATCCTGGGTAGAATTCATGCTTTGGTAGCTTTGAACTATTGATCCCAACACTCATTTTGATAGACTTGCCTTATAAAACGCATTCTTAAACTCTCTTCCCTGTGAACAATTATAATGAAGACATAGTAAAGTATTTCGGTGGAGGTGCTGTCACGTTCTGACCTTTATTTTCTGTGTTTTTGTATTTAGTTAGTATGGTCAGGGCGTGAGTTGGGTGGGCAGTCTATGTTTGTTTGTCTAGGTTTTGGGAATTTCTATGTTTCGGCCTAGTATGGTTCTCAATCAGAGGCAGGTGTCATTAGTTGTCTCTGATTGAGAATCATACTTAGGTGGCCTGGGTTTCACTGTGTGTTTGTGGGTGATTGTGTTTCCTGTCTCTGTGTGTGCACCAGATAGGACTGTAATTTGAGTTTTCACATTTTTTGTTTTGTTAGTTTGTTCATGTGTACCTGATAGCATTAAAAAGTACCATGGAAAATTACCACGCCGCGTATTGGTCCTCTGATCCGTTTCGCCTCTCTCTTCGGAAGAAGAAGAGGAAACTCGTTACAGAATCACCCACCACAATCGGACCAAGCGGCGTGGTAAAGGACAGCGACGACAGCAGCAGCAGCAGCACAACAGCGGCCAGCATCAGAGCTAAATCTGGACTACACAACTTGGGAGGAGATAGATAGGTGGGCGGTCGACCCAGGAGAGTGCCGGAGCCCGCCTGGGATTCGATGGAGCAATGCAAGGAAGGTTACAGGAGAATGAGGTTGGCGAAGCCAGCACGGCAGTGCGACAGGTACGAGAGGCAGCCCCAAATTTTTTTTGGGGGCACACGAGTGTGGTACTAAGCCAGGTAGCAGACCTGAGCTCACTCCTCGTGCTTATGATAAGCAGCGCATTACTGGTCAGGCACCGTGTTATGCGGTTGAGCGCACGGTGTCGCCAGTGCGTGTCCATAGCCCGGTGCGCTATAGGGCAGCCCCGAGAGTGCCATGCGAGTGTGGGCATTGAGCCAGGGCGTATGGTGCCTGCTCAGCGGGTCTGGTCGCCGGTACGCAGTCTTGGTCCAGTTTATCCTGCGCCGGCTCTGTTGCTGTGTCTCCGGGCGCTGGGAGGGTGCAGTGCGTCCTCTGCCTGCGCTCCGCTCGTTCACTGTGGGAGTGGAGCCTAGGGGAGAGGTGCGTGTAGTAAGCACTAGATCTCCGTGCTTACCCACAGCCCGGTTCAACCTGTGCCTGCACTCTGGAGGGTCCGGGCTCGAGTAGTTGTCCAGCCTGGGGAAGTGGTGCCAGGTTGCGCACCAGAGCTCCAGTGCTCCCCACAGCCCGGTCTTTCAGGCTCCTCCTAACACCAAGCCTCCTGAAAGTCTCCCCAGCCTGGTAGTTCCTGTGGCAGCCCCAACCAGGCTGTCTCTCATCTCCTCCCTGCAGGTGCTCCCGCCTGTCCGGCGCCGCTGCCGGAGCGTCCCGCCTGTCCGGCGCCGCTGCCGGAGCCTCCCGCCTGTCCGGCGCCGCTGCCGGAGCCTCCCGCCTGTCCGGCGCCGCTGCCTCCCGCCTGTCCGGGCGCCGCTGCCGGAGCCTCCCGCCTGTCCGGAGCCTCCCGCCTGTCCGGCGCCGCTGCCGGAGCCTCCCGCCTGTCCGGCGCCGCTGCCGGAGCTCCCGCCTGTCCGGCGCCGCTGCCGGAGCCTCCCGCCTGTCCGGGCGCCGCTGCCGGAGCCTCCCGCCTGTCCGGCGCCGCTGCCTCCTTGCAGCTCCACGCACCAGGCTGTCTCTCTGTCTCCTCTCTGCAGGTGCTCCCGCCTGTCCGGCGCATGCTGCCGGAGCGTCCCGCCTGTCCTGCGCCGTTGCCGGAGCGTCCCGCCTGTCCGGCGCCGCTGCCGGAGCCTCCCGCCTGTCCGGCGCCGCTGCACCTCCCGCCTGTCCGCGCCGCTGCCGGAGCGCTCCCGCCTGTCCGGCGCCGCTGCCGGGCGTTGTCCGCGCCGCTGCCGGAGCCTCCCGCCTGTCCGGCGCCGCTGCCGGAGCCTCCCGCCTGTCCGGCGCCGCTCGTCCCGCCTGTCCGGCGCGCTGCCGGATACCCCTCAGCCCAGAGGCGCCAGAGCCCCTCAGCCCAGAGGCGCAGAGCCCCTCAGCCCAGAGGCGCCAGAGCCCCTCAGCCCAGAGGCGCCAGAGCCCCTCAGCCCAGAGGCGCCAGAGCCCCTCAGCCCAGGGCGCCAGAGCCCCTGCCCCTCTGTCCAGTGGGGTCATTGAGAGGGGTTGCCATGGTGAGAAAATTGGAGGCGGAAAATGAGGCGGACTAAAACAATGGTGAAGTGGGGTCCGCGTCCCCGCCCTGTACCAGAACCGCCACCAAACGGATTAGACGCCACCCAGACCCTCCCCTATGGTCATTTGTCGGCCGGAGTCCGCACCTTTGGGGGGTACTGTCACGTTCTGACCTTTATTTTCTGTGTTTTTGTATTTAGTTAGTATGGTCAGGGCGTGAGTTGGGTGGGCAGTCTATGTTTGTTTGTCTAGGTTTTGGGAATTTCTATGTTTCAGATGGTTCTCAATCAGAGGCAGGTGTCATTAGTTGTCTCTGATTGAGAATCATACTTAGTGGCCTGGGTTTCACTGTGTGTTTGTGGGTGATTGTTTCCTGTCTCTGTGTGCACCAGATAGGACTGTAATTTGAGTTTTCACATTTTTTTGTTTTGTTAGTTTGTTCATGTGTACCTGATAGCATTAAAAGTACCATGGAAAATTACCACGCCGCGTATTGGTCCTCTGATCCGTTTCGCCTCTCCTCTTCGGAAGAAGAGGAGGAAACTCGTTACAGGTGCCCACATGTGTTATTTTAGTTAAGGACTCATTGTTCAGAGCAATTCTTGAAAAGTGTGTTATATGTATTACAAACTCATACCATGAATATGGTCTGTCAATAACATTGTGGTGATGAGTAGCAGTGAATGACTGAAAATACTGAATAATACAATTAATACAACTGTTGATAACAGTCTAACATAAAATAAACATTGATTCAAATGTCTGATTCTTTGATCCATCCCACCATTTATTCAAACCAAACCATGTGGTTGAAACATTGTATGGTTACCAGCCACCAGTTGGCTTATGCAAAAGACAGTTTCTCAGCTGAAACAAGACAGTGAGAATTAGATCATGAAAGTGTATAGGGACACTGCAGTCCCTGGGCTACTTAACTACTTTAACTGTCTATCTGAATCATCAGATATGTTAAACTGGGACCCTGAAACAGCCAGGTGACAGACTGGAGGGGAGGGTTGTGTGAGAGAAACAGACACCACTGAGAAAAGGAGAGCAGGACCTGTTTGGAACGGAATGGATTATCAAACATAAACCCCTAGACTATGGAATGGATGCTTTAATAGTTACTTTTCATACAGTTTGAACAAAATTATGGAAAATATGCTGTTTCTGTGTGACTTAAAGCATAATAATTATGACAAAAGTAGCTGTAAATATGTTTATTCGAAGTATGCACGTATTATTAAATAGTCCGTTTATATTGATATATTCAGTCAATTTGACTCCTACTTGGCTGCTTGTACATTTTACCCCTTAAAAATGGCATTAAAGTCATCTGTTCAAAACAATCATTTCATTTATCCATTTTGATACTACACTTATAGGAGAAATAGTAGATACGTATGTAGCAACTCCTTAGAATGGTTAAACATTCTCTACGGGACACAAATGACATGGGTGCATGCTTATTATTTGTAATCCTGACTATGACTCCACTCTCTGAGGGTGTCTCGGGGGAGTGGGATATGCAAGACAATACATTTACAATTCACACATGTGTATAATACACACTTGAACATGTGTGAAATAGGACAAATATAAGCACCCACCTAATCATTATTATTATTATTAATTGTATACATGATCTACACTATGTGTGTTTTGTATGGCTGAGCTGGTGCTATTAAACCATTCATCAGAAATAAATGAGATTGTCTGTGTTCCATGGGGAAGTGGTTTTTGTACAGCTCTCCCACCACTCTCTCTCACTGTGTGTACCGGGCACAGTAATACACAGCTGTGTCCTCACTCTTCAGACTGTTCATCTGTAGGTACATCTTACTGCTGGAGTCATCTCTGGGTGAATCTACCCTGGACTGTCTGAGAGTAATAGATGGGTGTACTATCTGTGCTGATATAAGCAATCCACTCTAGTCCTTTCCCAGGAGCCTGTCTGATCCAAGCCATCCTATAGTCACTGAATGTGAACCCAGAGGCTGTACAGGTCAGTTTGTGTGATTATCCAGGCTTTTTAACCACTGGTCCAGACTCAGTCAGTGTCTGACCATAAACACCTGTGGAAATAGAAAGCAAAGATATTGTTGAAGTTGAAACTAAAATCTGATGTCAACTTGTTTATTTGATAAACAGCATAATTAAACATACTGTATCCTCACCTGTTAGATAGACTGTCAGTAATAATACTCCTGTGGTAGGAAACATGGTGATCTGTTTAGTTCTCTAAAGATAGTTGAGACAGTCCTCAGCAGAATTCTCCTTCAACAGAGACGTAAATAAAGATGGAGGACAGGAGAGTTTTGCATGAACTCCTCCTCACTGGGAGGATATATTACCTGGTAGGCCATATTGAGATGTTCTGCTATGATACAATCCTGCTGTTCTATTTATTGTATCTATTTTATCAGGTAAATTGATGGATAATACATTTTCCATTTACAACACAAACCTTGAGGAAAAGTTGTAAAGACAGTGTGACTATTACTGTACTAATTATTCCTCACAACAGTAGATTAATATTGCTACAATCTGTTATCATGTTATTATAGTATGATAATGGGCATCCCACTGGGCAAAAACAGGTTGAATATATGTTTTTTCCACGTCATTTAAACATCCAATCTATGTGATGATGTTGAATGAATGTGGGAAACTGATTTGAATTTGCAAAAAGTCATCAATGTAAAGGCATTTTGTATGTTTTTCCACTCAACTTTTAACCTACATCCAAAGACATGGTGACAGTTGTTGATGTCATGAAGAATTGACAACTCATCCAAATGGAAATCAAAACTAGACATTGAACTGACATCTGTGCCCAGTGGTATAGTTCTGAAAAAACACTTAATCAATCCCACAATATATATTTGTGAATAACATTTTAATTAATTTTAGTGGTGACGGTACTCCATTATACCTACCCAAGCGAGAACTTTTTAAATATTTTAATATATTTCAAGTATACTAAAGTATACTTAAATATACTATATATTATAATAATATACTTCAAATACGAGACATACTTTTCTTGTACAGTACCAGTCAAAAGTTTGGGACACACCTACTCATTCAAGGGTTTTGCTTTATTTGTACCCTTTTCTACGTTGTACAATAATAGTGAAGACATCAACAACTATGAAATAACACATATGGAGTCATGTAGTAACCTAAAAAGCCCCCTTTGCCTTGATGACAGCTTTGCACACTCTTTGAATTCTCTTAACCAGCTTAACCTGGAATGCTTTTCCAACAGTCTTGAAGGAGTCCCCATGTATGCTGAGCACTTTTTTGGCTACTACTTGATTCTGCATGTATTATTTAATAGTTTTGATGTCTTCACTATTATTCTACAATGTGGAAAATAGTACAAATGAAGAAAAACTTCATGAATAGGAGTGTCCAAACTTTTGACTGGTACTGTATATCTTAATTGTGCTATAAAAATACAATCATTACACTTTAACACACTTATTACAAGTGTACTTTAAATTCATAGTTTTTTCATTCACTATCACAACACTCAAACAAACTCACTGTAATTTAGTATATTCATTCAAGTACACTTGGAGTTGCTTTTTTGTTGAAGCATTGTTTTAGTTTGTTTCATGAAACTCTGTTTGTTAGTGATCAAGTACACAGTAAGAATAGTTTCAGTGCCAATAACAAGTATGGAAGTACTTCCGGAATTCCTATTCAGAAGAGTACAGAGTAAGTTGACAATGATACAGGAACATGCACAGCCATGGAAGATGGAGAGTGTATTTTTTCATATGTCAAGAATATATACAGTGAGGAGAATTTTGATACACCTCTGATTTTGCAGGTTTTCCTACATACAAAGCATGTAGAGGTCTATAATTTTTATCATAGGTACACTTCAACTGTGAGAGACGGAATCTAAAACAACAATCCAGAACATCACATTGTATGATTTTTAAGTAATTAATTAGCATTTTATTGCATGACATAAGTATTTGATTAATCAGAAAAGCAGAACTTAATATTTGGTACAGAAACCTTTGTTTGCAATTACAGAGATCATATGTTTCCTGTAGTTTTTGACCAGGTTTGCACACACTACAGCAGGGATTTTGGCCCACTCCTCCATACAGACCTTCTCCAGATCCTTCAGGTTTCGGGGCTGTCGCTGTGCAATACGGACTTTCAGCTCCCTCCAAAGACGTTCCATTTGGTTCAGGTCTGGAGACTGGCTAGGCCACTCCAGGACCTTGAGATGCTTCTTACGGAGCCACTCCTTAGTTGACTGTGTGTGTTTCGGGTCATTGTCATGCTGGAAGACCCAGCCACAACCCATCTTCAATGCTCTTACTGAGGGAAGGAGGTTGTTGGCCAAGATCTCACGATACATGGCCCCATCCATCCTCCCCTCAATACGGTGCAGTCGTCCTGTCCCGTTTGCAGAAAAGCATCCCCAAAGAATGATGTTTCCACCTCCATGCTTCACGGTTGGGATGGTGTTCTTGGGGTTGTACTCATCCTTCTTCTTCCTCCAAACACAGCGAGTGGAGTATAGACCAAAAAGCTCTATTTTTGTCTCATCAGACCACATGACCTTCTCCCATTCCTCCTCTGGATCATCCAGATGGTCATTGGCAAACTTCAGACGGGCCTGGACATGCGCTGGCTTGAGCAGGGGGACCTTGCGTGCGATGTAGGATTTAATCCATGACGGCGTTGTGTGTTACTAATGGTTTTCTTTGAGACTGTGGTCCCAGCTCTCTTCAGGTCATTGACCAGGTCCTGCCGTGTTGTTCTGGGCTGATCTCTCACCTTCCTCATGATCATTGATGCCCCACGAGGTGAACTATTACAGTGAAAGAATACCATGCTATTGTTTGAGGAGAGTGCACAATTTTGAACATGAAAAGTTATTAACTTCTTGCGTCGAGTTATCCCGGATCCGGTATCGTGACTACAGCCTCAAGCTCATTACCATAACGCAACGTTAACTATTCATGAAAATCACAAATGAAATGAAATTAATCTATTTGCTCTCAAGCTTAGCCTTTTGTTAACAACACTGTCATCTCAGATTTTCAAAATATGCTTCTCAACCATTGAAAAACAAGCATTTGTGTAACAGTATTGATAGCTAACGTAGCATTGAGCGTTAGCATTCAGCATGCAACATTTTCCACAAAAAAACTGAAAAGCATTCAAATAAAATAATTTACCTTTGAAGAACTTCAGATGTTTTCAATGAGGAGACTCTGTTAGATAGCAAATGTTCCGTTTTTACAAAAAATATTATTTGTGTCGACTAATCGCTCCGTTTTGTTCATCACGTTTGGGTAAGGAAAAATAAAAAATAATAAGTCATTAAAACGCGAACTTTTTTTCAAATTAACTCCATAATATCGACAGAAACATGGCAAACCGATGTTTAGAATCAATCCTCAAGGTGTTTTTCACATATCTATCGACGATAACTGCCACGATGGATTTTTACTTTCTCTTCTGAAGAAATGGAACGCGCATGGACTTACAGATTACGCACACAGGACACCGGGCGGGACACCAGGTAAATGTCGTCTCTTATGGTCAATCTTCCAATGATATGCCTACAAACACGTCACAATGCTGCAGACACCTCGGGGAATAGACAGAAAGCACGGGCTCATTCCTGGCGCATTCACAGCCATATAAGGAGACATTGGAACACAGCGCCTTCAGAATCTGGGGCATTTCCTGTATGAAACTTCATCTTGGTTTCGCCTGTTGCATTAGTTCTGGGGCACTCACAGATAATATCTTTGCAGATTTGGAGACGTCAGAGTTTTGTCTTTCCAAGGCTGTCAATTCCAAGCATAGTCGAGCATCTTTTCGTGACAAAATATTGCGCTTAAAACAGGCACGTCTTTTTATCCAATAATGACACAGCGCCCCCATAGGTTCAAGAGGTTAATAAACAAATTAGGCACATTTGGGCAGTCTTGATACAAATATTTGACAGAATTTCAATGGTTCTTTGGATCAGACTAAACCTTTGCACATACCATCTAGTGGCCAAAATCTAAATTGCACCTACACTGGAATAATACATTATGGCCTTCTGGGTTATGTACCACATGAGTGTTGAATTTGCCCACCTCTGCATTTGGTGATATGCTCCTCCTGGGCTTGGCTGGAGCGGTGGTGCTTCACCTCACAAGACACATGTTTGTGCGCATGCCAGTCCCTCGCAGACACGTTAAACATGATCTGCTCAGTCTGTGTCCCATTTGAATGATCCTTGGGGGTCGGTGTGACTCCACCTTGAGAAGCCACAACCCCATCCACCTTCCAGCTGACAGAAAAGCCCCCAAGGCTGAGACCCACCAGCAGACAGGTGAGAGGCACCATTCCATCTGTCCTCAGCTCTTGAAGAGTGGGTCCCTGTAGGTAAACCCCCACTTTCTGATATGATATTGGAGTCACTGTGAGGAAGGGGAATTGAGTGTCTTAAGCCATGTTCAGATAAAGAATTCTTACATTACTAAAGGATGGTTAGGCCTATATCACTGCTCCAGGATAGTATATGTCATAATAGCAAAAACTACCTGCACATATATTGATGCTCTTCCTGACTTTCTGAAGATACTTGTCGATGACCTCACAGGTGAAGACCATACCCTGGTTCCACTCCTGCTGTGTTACTGTGATATGACTGGTTACTGCCACACATCCGTCTTCCCCTATCTTTATGTCATTGGCTGCTGCATCCCTCTGTTTAGACCCAGAGAGCCACGTGATCTGAGGGTTGAAGCCCCACCCAGAACACATGAGTTTCTGGGTTCCTGAGCCAGACATCTCCTCACTGGGGACTGGAAGGAGCTCCATAGACAGTTCACCTGTAAACAACACAAACAGTTTTTAATTTTAAACCAACAATGGAAACATAATTTCATGTTGGTAAGCCATACATAAAATTACATAACTAATAAAGATGATATCATAAGGTAACAATGACAGAAGTTGACCCACCAAAAAGCTTGACTTTGGAGCTAGACACCCAGCTGTTGGAGAAACCTTGGTTAACTTTACAGGTGAAAGGAACACTGATCTAGCTTCAATGTCAATAAGGTCTAATTTTAATGTGCTAGAAATGTAAGAAGACTGAATGTTTTTCTGTACTTCTCTCTGTATATATTTTCACGAAGTTCCATTCTAACCTTCAACATTGCTGGTCTTCTGTGTGGGGTTGAAGCATCGATGTTCAGCTCTGCATGTTATTGTGTTCAGGGTTTTCCATTGGCTTGAGGGAAGAGTCAGGTTACTGCTGATGCTCTGAGTTGTGCTGCTGGCCTGGTTCACTGGGGTCCTGCTGGTTGGGTCTTTTCCATCCAGAAGCCAGGACACTTTGGCGACATACACAGAGTGGACCACACATGTAGCTGTTACCTCAGTCTGTGTCATCACTGTCCTGAATCTGGGGGTCTCCAAGTGGAGGTATGGAGTAGACGAGGGAAACGCTGAAGGCAAAACAGATGCGGGTGAAGATAAAATCTATCAATATGTTTTATACACACAGATAATTTGTTTCTGATTCATATTTTTTTTAAGCTGAATTGAAACAGGTAGTGGGTGTCTATCAGTTCACAACCTACCTGTACATAAACTGGTGCTCTTCCTTGTAGTTTTCTGAAGATCCGTGTCGATTACCTCACAGGTGAAGACCATACCCTGGTTCCAATCCTGCTGTGTTACTGTGATATAACTGGTTAGTGCCACATATCAGTCTTCCCCCATCCTTCTCTCATAGGCTGCTGCAGACCTCTGTTCAGACCCAGAGAGCCACTTGATCTGAGGGTTGAAGCTCCACCCAGAATACATGAGTTTCTGGGTCCCTGAGCCTAACGGTTCCTCACTGGGGACTAGAAGGAGCTCCAAGGATGGTTCACCTGGAAACAACACAAACACTTTTCCATTTTAGACATGAAGTGGTCAATTAAGATTATGCAATAGAGATTTTTTTTTTTTGTCCGAGAGTTGGTGAATAAGGCGCTGGAGAATGCGGTAACTCAGCAGATGGTGAGGTTTGGACCAATTCCAGATTCCGACCAATGGGGTGAACGCTACATGCCTCCGGGCCTTGTGGACGATGCTGATTCATTCGATCCTGATGTGTGAAGGTTGTAGTGAAAATCCTAAAAAGTGAAGAGCTATAACTAGAAGTAGGGATAGAACTAACCCCTTAAGTTGAGGAATTAGTGGTGTAAAAACATTTATCTTGTGTGTGTAATATTTAGTCAATGGGTGGATTGATAGAAGAATTTGTGTTTAAAGTAATGACTAAGATATTTCACCCTGAAACTGTATCACTTTGTGTGAGATCCATTAGACACATAAGACTATAAGTTGATAATGTGTGCAGCTTAGGCAGGATAGAATTAGGACATTGCGTTTCTTTTTAGCTATGTAAGCAGGGTGTAGTTGTGACAACAAAGGATAAGATGAGCTATCGACAGACAACCTGTGCAACTGTGAAACCAATAACAGAAGATTCTGTCCTCACCCTGGATAGAGGAAAAGTTCAGCCTGTCCGACTATGGAGTAGCCCATGATAAGTAAACTTGATAAATAAACTTGTGTGTGTGTGTGTGTGTGTGTGTGTGTGTGTGTGTGTGTGTGTGTGTGTGTGTAAAGACTAGCTCTGCACTAGAAGGGCAGAGCTCTCTGAATAAAGAACTGATCATTTGTATGCTGGGACTCTGTCTGTTTATTACAACTTAGAGTCTTACAACCTCTAGGATACAGATGGAGTTATAAAATAGTTCAGTTAGAACATTGAGAATCTTGTGACAGGGTGTCACGCCCTGGCCATAGTGAGGGTTTTATTCTCTAGTTTGGTTAGGCCAGGGTGTGACCAGGGTGGGCATTCTATGTTCATTCTCTAGTGTTGTATTTCTTTGTTTGGTCTAGTATGGTTCTCAATCAGGGACAGCTGTCTGTCGTTGTCTCTGATTGAGAACCATACTTAGGTAGCTTTTCCCCACAGGGGTTTTGTGAGTAGTTAATTTCTGTTTTGTACCTGACGGAGCTGTTTCGGTTGTTCTTTTGTTACTTGTTGGATTTAGTGTTCAGTTTAATAAATAACATAAACACGTATCACGTTGTGCTTTGGTCCTCACCCTCTTCCACCAACAGCCGTTACACGGGGGATGTTCTAATATTTTTGAAACAAAGGTGTAGACTGAAAATGACAGTTGTGAGTTAGGGAGATAGTTTCTGGGGTTCAGTTATTATAGCAGACTATTGTAATGGGAGGAGACATTGGCTCTTGGTACACAGAATATATTTGCATCTCCATGGGGTTAACTCTCTCAGGTCTATGCGGGGTTACATCCCCTTTGTCTATATATAGTGGAGTGTCTGTCTCTCTTTCAGTAAGAGTTAAGAATCCAGCATCGAACCAACCCAGCTTGAATACAAACCATGTTCCCTGCATCTCTGCTGCTGCTGCTTGTAGCTGCATCATGTGAGTCTCCTTTAGATTTGTTTTTGAAACTGAACATTTTATTTGCAGTTCTATATCCAATATATTCAACTGTTAAATTACTTTTCTGATTACTCTGTAGATCCATAATTGTTTTCATTCTAATTCTTCCATTGACAGGTGTGCACTGTGGCCTTGAGCTTACCCAACCAAGCTCATTGGATGTAAAGCCTGGAGAGTCTTTGAGCATCACCTGTAAGGTCTCTGGTTATTCTCTGACTGATAGCAGCAACGTCTATGGAATAGGCTGGATCCGTCAGCCTGTAGGAAAAGCACTTGAATGGGTTTGGACCATCTATTATGGTGGAAGCTCAAAATCTCAAAGTTCCCTAAAAGACAGGTTCAGTGTCACAAGAGACACTTCCAGCAACACAGTGTTTTTAAAAGGACAGAATCTGCAGACTGAAGACACAGCTGTGTATTATTGTGCTCGGTGGCCACAGTGATACAAACCACCAACAGACCAGTACAAAAACCCTATATGTATGTGATGAATCAAGTACAAGCACAAACAGTATAGCACTTATAGTATAAGTAGAGTCAAAATAAATAACCAGTGGTGTAAAAGACTTAAGTAAAAAGACTTAACTAGTCTGGGGTATTTGTACTTTACCTTATCATTTTACATTCCTAAATAAATGTCTGTACTTTTTATTCCATACATTTTCCCTGACACCCAAAAGTACACGTTACATTTTGAATGCCTGGCATGACAGGAAAGTGGACCGAGTCATGTACTTATCAAGAGAACATCCCTGGTCATCCCTACCAAATGCTTTTATTGGGTGACTTTCACTTTTACTTGACTCATTTTCTATGAATGTATCTTTACTTTTACTCAAGTATGACAATTGGGTATTTGTTCCACCACTGTAAATAACTAGTATAAAAATAAATAAATTGATGGACTGAACCAACCTGCATTATGAACTGTTAAATCAAATACAAAGTTGAGTGAAATGTTGATTCTCTCTTTGTTTACAGCATGTTAATATAATATAGAGAACTCAGAGATGGGGAACAGCATCATATGCATTGGGAGGTGTTCATGGATGCCACGGGAAGCCAGGCTTCCCCAAGAAATTGACCATTAAAAATATATTATATTTAGCTTTCGTCTCTCTGTGTTTCATCATTGTCCTTCAATTTGCAAGAGGCTAAATGTATCTCACCGGAGAAAGCATCTGAGCAATATGTGTCTCTGTATGTGTAGGCCATCTATATGATGCTGTCTGGTCCAAAAGAGAATGACATTGTTGCCGCCTGTAGCATTGAAAAAGTTTCAAATAATAGTCATCGACCAGTGATAATGCCCTCGAAGCCGGCATTTGGAGGACATATAGACTTTGTCTCGGGCCTAACAACACTCATGCCAATATATTATCTAAACACAGCCTTCTAGGGCATTATCACTTAATTAAAATGGTCAAAAATTTGCAAAAATAGCAATTTATCAAGCAATAATTTTGCTTCAACTATCTGGGAGTGGTTTGAGTGGGGAGTGGAAAACAGATCATGTGCTGATATTGGCAGGGAGGTTTGGAACTCTCCTTATTGGTCTATTATGGTGATGTCACAATGGAAGGCCAAAACTACCTCCCACCAAAAAAGGCTGACATTTCATGCAGTCTTTTCAAAAAGCTCTTACCCTGAATGAGCATTCTCATAATTTTCAATATTTCACAGTATTATTCCAACCTCATAGTTTGGAAATATATATAAAAACAGGAAAAACATGTTTTTTGACTGCACTGGTCATTAAAAAACTTGTTCATGTGACAACAAGAAAGCTTGATCAGACAGGGCAAGAGATCATTTGATTGTGTAGTTTGGACGCTTTTATAGTGTAGTGCTTTGTTTTATTGTTGTATTCTTTACAGCATTGATACTCAGTATTATTCTACTGTGACATAAAGAGAGGAAGTGGTACACCACCTAGCCATGTTGTTAGGGGAGTTTTATGCAGCTGCTTCACCAGCTCCAATCAGTGTGTCTCTCGAGCACAATAATAGCAGTAATAACAGAAGTGTCTGCTCTCAGAGTCTTGGCCTCTCAAAACTGTGTGCTTGTGGAGACGTCCTCAGTCAGGACAAGCTGTCCTTTCAGGGAGTTTGTGTAGATTGTAGAATTGCTATTCATTCTCCCGATCCATTCCAGGGCTTTGCCTCACTTCTGCCTCGTCCAGTGTATTCAGTCGCCGCTCATTGAGAAAGCAGAGATTTTACAGGACAATTTAACAGTGTCTCCAGGTCATTTAACTTGAGGAGGAGACTGATCCTGCCTGATATAACAATAAACACCTGTGAAACAAAAACGTTTCAACATTCAGTTGAAGATGTGATATTTACATTGATTTCAAGTTTAACCATGATACCTCCTTCAGTCACCATGTAATGCTTTACTTACTGTGTATGGACATCACCATGACAACTAAACTCCAGACAGTCATCAGTTCCGTCTAAAATTGTTCCAACTAAACTTGTTCCAACTAAACTTGTTCCTTCTTCTTGTGGTCCTTCTGTAGCACAGTTGGTAGAGCATGGCGCTTGTAACGCCAGGGTAGTGGGTTCGATTCCCGGGACCACCCATACGTAGAATGTATGCACACATGACTGTAAGTCGCTTTGGATAAAAGCGTCTGCTAAATGGCATATATTATTATTATATGTTCCATCTAAACTTGTTCCATCTATACTTGTTCCAACTAAACTTGTTCCATCTATACTTGTTCCAACTAAACTTGTTCCATCTATACTTGTTCCATCTATACTTGTTCCATCTATACTTGTTCCAACTATACTTGTTCCATCTATACTTGTTCCAACTAAACTTGTTCCATCTATACTTGTTCCATCTATACTTGTTCCATCTAAACTTGTTCCATCTATACTTGTTCCATCTATACTTGTTCCATCTATACTTGTTCCAACTAAACTTGTTCCATCTAAACTTGTTCCAACTATACTTGTTCCAACTAAACTTGTTCCATCTATACTTGTTCCATCTATACTTGTTCCATCTAAACTTGTTCCAACTAAACTTGTTCCATCTAAACTTGTTCCAACTAAACTTGTTCCAACTAAACTTTTCCATCTGATTCAGTTCCATCTATACTTGTTCCATCTATACTTGTTCCAACTAAACTTGTTCCATCTAAACTTGTTCCAACTAAAATTGGTCCATCTATTTTGTTCCAACTAAACTTGTTCCATCTAAACTTGTTCCAACTAAACTTGTTCCAAAGTAAACTTGTTCCATCTATACTTGTTCCATCTAATGTTATTGTTCCATCTATAATTGTTCCAACTAAACTTGTTCCATCTAAACTGTTCCATCTAAACTTGTTCCATCTAAACTTAAATCCAACTAAACTTGTTCCATCTAAACTTGTTCCATCTAAACTTGTTCCAACTAAACTTGTTCCATCTATACTTGTTCCAACTAAACTTGTTCCATCTAAACTTGTTCCAACTAAACTTGTTCCAACTAAACTTGTTCCATCTATACTGACTCAAAATACAAAGAACTTTTTCCAACTAAACTTGTTCCATCTATACTTGTTCCATCTATACTTGTTCCATCTATACTTGTTCCATCTATACTTGTTCCAACTATGCTTGTTCCATCTATACATTCTTTTCCAACTAAACTTGTTCCATCTATACTTGTTCCATCTATACTTGTTCCATCTAAACTTGTTCCATCTATTTGTTCCATCTATGAATTGTTCCATCTATAAATTCCAACTAAACTTGTTCCATCTAAACTTGTTCCAACTAAACTTCTGTTTTAGGACCAAACTTGTTCCATCTATACTTGTTCCATCTATACTTGTTCCATCTAAAACTTAATGTAAACTTGTTCCATCTAAACTTGTTCCAACTAAACTTGTTCCAACTAAACTTGTTCCATCTATACTTGTTCCATCTATACTTGTTCCATCTATACTTGTTCCAACTAAACTTGTTCCATCTAAACTTGTTCCAACTAAACTTGTTCCATCTATACTTGTTCCAACTAAACTTGTTCCATCTAAACTTGTTCCAACTAAACTTGTTCCAACTAAACTTGTTCCATCTATACTTGTTCCATCTATACTTGTTCCATCTATACTTGTTCCAACTAAACTTGTTCCATCTAAACTTGTTCCATCTAAACTTGTTCCATCTAAACTTGTTCCAACTAAACTTGTTCCATCTAAACTTGTTCCATCTAAACTTGTTCCAACTAAACTTGTTCCATCTATACTTGTTCCAACTAAACTTGTTCCATCTAAACTTGTTCCAACTAAACTTGTTCCAACTAAACTTGTTCCATCTATACTTGTTCCATCTATACTTGTTCCATCTATACTTGTTCCAACTAAACTTGTTCCATCTATACTTGTTCCAACTAAACTTGTTCCATCTAAACTTGTTCCAACTAAACTTGTTCCAACTAAACTTGTTCCATCTATACTTGTTCCATCTATACTTGTTCCATCTATACTTGTTCCAACTAAACTTGTTCCATCTAAACTTGTTCCAACTAAACTTGTTCCAACTAAACTTGTTCCATCTATACTTGTTCCATCTATACTTGTTCCATCTATACTTGTTCCATCTAAACTTGTTCCATCTATACTTGTTCCAACTAAACTTGTTCCATCTATACTTGTTCCAACTAAACTTGTTCCAACTAAACTTGTTCCATCTATACTTGTTCCATCTATACTTGTTTCATCTATACTTCATCCATCTATATTTGTTCCATCTTAACTTGTTCCATCTATACTTGTTCCAACTAAACTTGTTCCATCTAAACTTGTTCCATCTATACTTGTTCCATCTATACTTGTGGAGAAGTATCCCTCTATCAGTTTATGTACAGCGGGTGCAGCCTCCTTCCTGTCACTGTGCCATCTGGCACAATAATAAACAGCAGAGTCTTCAGTCTTCATGCTGTTCATCTGGAGATTTACCTGCTGCTTGCTATTGTCTCTGGAGATGGTGAACCGACCCTGAACAGACTGGGAGTAGTAAGTGTCCTGTGTGAATCACCATCACTGATAGATGCAACCCACTCCAGTCCTTTCCCAGGAGCCTGTACCATCCAAGCATTCCAATGTTGCCACCAAACCCAGAATATGTACAGGTCAGTTGGCCATGTGTGATTCTCCAGGCTTTTTAACCACTGATTCAGACTCCGTCAGTGTCTGACCCTGAACACCTTTGGAAATTAAATTACAAATAATCGGTCAATCTTTCTAGCAGTTCATAAAAATAAAAACACACATGAAAATGATGGTACATCCATTTTAGTTGACACATAATATTGTCACTTACTTTTTACAGACACCACCATGAGTACTAAAGTCCAGGCAGTCCTCATTGTTTCGTATTAGTTAGTACAGGACTTGTAATGTTATAATGTCAGTCCAAGCTGCCTATAATGAGAAGACCAGAGTTGAGTCTCTGATTATTAATGGATGAATGGTAGAGTTTCACTTTGCATAGACCACCCTCTGGGCTTAAATAGAGACTGAGAGGGAGAAATTGATAGAGAAATTCTAAATTACTCTATGCTTTAATTGCCAAAACCAATTTCACACTCATTTCTATTCATTAATGAGGTGTAAGTTCATTAATTATGCATGAAGTAGATCGAGACCAGTCTTAAAAGTCAGGTAAAGCGCGTTTAATTCCAGAGAGTACTGACTCAAAATACAAAGAACATTACATTTTAAATCTGAAGAAGACATAAAATGACGTCATCAGTTACACCCCCCCTCCCAGCCTTACAATGGCGTAGTATTCGGTCCTGGAGATTTCACTCCCCTCATAAACTACATTCCAACCTGCCTAAAGGATATACTTCTCTCTGCTAATGGAATCCAACCAAAACATTCTTATCTGTTTGAAGTACTATCTTATCCCTGCTTTAAAACTTTCCCAGGAGACACAGACACAATTCATTTCTGCTTACATTTTCAGTAACAGTACAATTGAGAACCCATACTTCTCAAATCATAATATAATAGTATTAGCATGAATGTTTCTAATCATTAATGTATACATAATTGACCATCTAAACTATATTTTCCTCTATCAGAAATCTTCTGCTCTATTCCTTGATTCTCTCTCCTCCTTTATTCTGCTCTCTGTAGTTAATATTTTCCATATGGGATGTTCACTCTAGATATGTTTTGTATTTTATGCAATGCTGAACAGCACAAAAACAAGAGTATTTCCTTATGTGGGCAATACCATTAGTATTGAATTGGATTATCTCTTAGTCCCCAATTCCAGAACAAATTCAAGAAAGTGTACAGTATTATATAGAGCCATTTTTGCATGGAACTCTGTTCCATCACATATTGCTCAAATCAAAAGCAAACCTGGTTTCAAAAAACAGATAAAGCAACACCTGCCGGCACAACACCTCTCTCCTATTTGACCTAGATATTTTGTGTGTATGTACTGATATGTTGGCTATATGTGCCTTTTTAAAATGTGTGTCGTTCTGTTCTTGAGCTGTTCTTGTTGATTCATGTTCTGTATTATGTCATGTTTCATGTTTTGTGTGGACTCAAGGAATAGTAGCTGTTGCTTTCGCAACAATAAATGGGGATCGTGCTTTTACACCTGCATTGTTTGCTGTTTGGGGTTTTAGGCTGGGTTTCTGTACAGCACTTTGAGATATCAGCTGATGTACAAGGGCTATATAAATAAATTTGATTTGATTTGATTTGATTTGATTTGGATCCTAATCCAATTGTTTTTAAATACTGCTTATCCCCTCTTGGGAATCTATTGTGGAGTTCAGACGTGTGCAGAAAATAGTTGCATGTTGTAGTTTATTTGAAAATACCAACATTTAAAATACTCAAGAAAGTCAAATATAGTTTGTATAGGGTTATATTTCGAGTTTCAACTAAAGGCAACTATTTTCTAAGGGTTCTAAGATGACATATGGAATTGTTTTAAGATGGTTGTACCATGGAACATTTCGCTATGTGTTTTAGGATTATAGGACTCCTTTGGGAATCTACTGTAGCCCATCCATTAATGGCAAAAAAGACAGTAAAAAAACAAATCATAAGGTTTTGAAGTGTCTGTCCTTTATCTAGGAGATATAAGAAACCTCAGGAAATATATAAAATCTGCTCCATACCCTGACTCCCTCTCCACCCTGTCCTTCATTTGGCTCTCTGTTTTTACCACTGTAATTAGAGCAGTAAAAATAAATGTTTTATCATACACGTGGTGTACGTGTATACGTGTCAGGAAATCAGCATTCAGGGCTCAAACCACCCAGTTTATAAAGACAAGTATATGGTAAAGAAAGTGTTCTCTTTCCAGTCTTTTCAGTCCTCTGAAGCAGCAGGTAGTCAGCAGGTTGTCACTGTCAAAAACACTGTCCTTGGAGAGCAATTCTGAGGTAATCATTTTGTGCAGACTGAGCAAGCGTTTATACGGTGAAAGAGTATCCGGTTAGAATGTTGCAAGTTCTAGCAAGTGTCAGCCAGTGTTTATACAGTGCTGCAGACTCCTGTGTCACTGTGTCTCTGCAACAATAATAAACAGCAGTCTTCATTCTTCAGACTGTTCATCTGGAGATACACCTGCTGCTTACTGTTGTCTCTGGAGATGGTGAACCGACTCTAAACTGACTGCCACCATCACTGCTGGTAATAGCTGCAACTCATTCTAGTTCTTTCACAGGAGCCTTTCTGATCTAAGAATTCCAAATGTGGCCACATAATTCAGTATACGTGCAGGTCAGTTTGTGTGATTCTCCAGGTTTTATAACTACAGATTCAGTGTCTGACCATGAACACCTGTAGAGATAGCTCAGTTGTAGCTCAGTTGGTAGAGCATGGCGCTTGTAACGCCAGGGTAGTGGGTTCGATTCCCGGGACCACCCATACGTAGAATGTATGCACACATGACTGTAAGTCGCTTTGGATAAAAGCGTCTGCTAAATGGCATATACATATATTATTATAATACCTGGACTAAAAACCTCACATAACAATATGTTTACATAAAACTAGTCTTAAAGTGTTCACCTGTCAACCCTACAATCATCAGTAGTAAATCAATATAATATTTCATCATGAATTGTCAGAAGTTATGGTGTGTCCCTGTTCTTCAGACTAGTCCGTTTCATTTCCTCTCCTCCACTCTGCAGTGAGATAAGTAGTAATGGATGAGGTCAGAATTTTGCAATGACCTTGTCCCAGGGTGGGAAGATCACACAGAGATCATATGGAGATTCAGAGATGGGGAACAGGTACATTTGACCTGAAAACTGAACTTATAGAGACAGTGAGTTAATTTACATTTTAATAAAGGGGAATGGATTACAGTAAAATGATACCTTACTATAAAAAACATTTAGCTCGGATACATAAAAACGAAGAGGGGAGCGTGATAATAATACTTTGAGCAGATTTGATGGATGGAATGTCACTGCTAAGGAACTGTAGTAATACAGTAATTGTGATGAAAGTATATGTGTTTTAATTTACATCTTCTTAGGGATAGGGAGCAGTATTCGGAAGTTTGGATGACTGACATGCCCAGAGTAAAGTGCCTGTTACTCAGTCCCAGAAGCTAGGATATGTATTTAGAAAACACTCTGAGGTTTCTAAAACTGTTAAAATAATGTCTGTGAGTATAACAGAACTGATATGGCAGGTGAAAACCCGAGGAGAATCCATTCGGACTTTCTTTTGTTTTGAGGTCAGCACCCATTGAAATTCCTGTGTATGGGAAAAATCAAAGGACATCCTCCCAAATTGCAGTTCCTATGGCTTCCACTAGATGACAATAGTCTTTAGAAAGAGTTTCAGGCTTGTTTTTTTTAAATGAGTTATAATTTGTAGTTTTTCTTGGAGACTCTCAATTTGGCTGTCTTGTGGCCCGCGTGGATGAGGATGCGCACTTCGTTATTTATCTCTGGTAATGAGCATACTATTCTCCATCTAAAATGTTAGCGTTTATTTACGTATTAGGGTACCTGAGGGTTGATTAGAAAAACTAAACAGACTTTTGGGGGATATAAAGAAGGTCTTTATCGAACAAAACAACCATTTGTTATGTAGCTGGGACCCTTGGGACTGCAAACAGACGAAGATCTTCAAAGGTAAGTGATTTATTTTATCGCTATTTCTGACTTTTGTGACGCCTCTGCTGGTTTGGATTCTGTTTTTAACTTCTTCGATATAGGGGGCGCTCTTTTAATTTTTGGATAAAAAAACGTTCCCGTTTTAAACAAGATATTTTGTCAAGAAAAGATGCTCGACTATGCATATAATTGACAGCTTTGGAAAGAAAACACTCCAAAACTGTTTCCAAAACTGCAAAGATATTATCTGTGAGTGCCACAGAACTGATGCTACAGGCGAAACCAAGATGAAATTTCAAACAGGAAATGCCCCAGATTTTGAAGGCGCTGTGTTCCAATGTCTCCTTATATGGCTGTGAATGCGACAGGTAGTACGCGGCAAATTCCAAAAATGATATAAAAATCAATCTTTCACACGTAAGATACTCAATTAAAGCTACACTCGTTGTGAATCCAGCTTTTAAAATCTGAAATGTTGGCTGGATTCACAACGAGTGTAGCTTTAATTGAGTATCTTACGTGTGAAAGTTTGATTTTTATATCATTTTTGGAATTTGCCGCGCTGCATTTTCCCTGTTTTTTTCCCCAAGTGGGACGCAACCGTCCCCTATACCATAAGAAGTTAACTTCTTGCGTCGAGCAATCCCGTATCCGGGAGCGTAATCATAGCCTCAAGCTCATTACCATAATGCAACGTTAACTATTCATGAAAATCGCAAATGAAATGAAAGAAATATATTCACTCACAAGCTTAGCCTTTTGTTAACAACACTGTCATCTCAGATTTTCAAAATATGCTTTTCAACCATAGCTACACAAGCATTTGTGTAAGAGTATTGATAGCCTAGCATAGCATTAAGCCTTGCATTCAGCATGCAACATTTTCACAAAAACAAGAAAAGCATTCAAATAAAATCATTTACCTTTGAAGAACTTCGGATGTTTTCAATGAGGAGACTCTCAGTTAGATAGCAAATGTTCAGTTTTTCCAAAAAGATTATTTGTGTAGGAGAAATCGCTCCGTTTTGTTCATCACGCTAAGAAAAAAAACCGAAAATTCAGTCATTACAACGCAAACTTTTTTCCAAATTAACTCCATAATATCGACAGAAACATGGCAAACGTTGTTTAGAATCAATCCTCAAGGTGTTTTTCACATATCTATTCGATGATAAGTCACTCGTGGCAGTTTGGTTTCTCCTCTGTTCAAAATGGAAAAATGCACGCACCTGGAGATTACGCAATAGTTTCGACGGAGGACACCGAGCGGACACCTGGTAAATGTAGTCTCTTATGGTTAATTTTCCAATGATATGCCTACAAATACGTCACAATCCTGCAAACACCTTGGGGAAACGACAGAAATTGTAGGCTCATTCCTTGCGCATTCACAGCCATATAAGGAGACATTGGAACACAGCGCCTCAAAAATCTGGCTCACTTCCTGTATGAAATTTCATCTTGGTTTCGCCTGTAGCATTAGTTCTGTGGCACCCACAGACAATATCTTTGTAGTTTTGGAAACGTCAGAGTGTTTTCTTTCCAAAGCTGTCAATTATATGCATAGTCGAGCATCTTTTCATGACAAAATATCTTCTTTAAAACGGGAACGTTTTTCATCCAAAAATGAAATACTGCCCCCAGAGGTTCAAGAGGTTAAATGGAGGGAAGGCATGCAATGGAACAGGGAGGTTTCAGAAAAACAGCACTTCCTGGTTGGATTTTCCTCAGGTTTTTGCCTGCAATATCAGTTCTGTTATACTCACATACAATATTCTGTCAGTTTTGGAAATTTTAGTGTGTTTTCTATCCTAATCTGCACATTATTTGCATTTTCTAGCTTCTGGGCCTGAGAAATAGGCAGTTTAATTTGGGTATGTTTTTCCTCCAAACATCAAAATACTGCCCCCTAGTCTCAAGAGGTTACGGGATGGGTAGCGTCAAGAAGTCTGGACCAGTTTTCAAAATTATTTAGATTTTTGTGTCAATTACACATGTATAAGAACTGTATCAACATACTTTAGTCATATTTTTTTTATTTTTTATGTTTTACTTGTCCAGAGGGCATATTTTTTGTCCATTTGCAATATGATTTCATAGGAAGTCAAAAGTCGAAGTCGATAGTCACTTTTCTTTTGTTGCAAAATGTCATAATAAATGCCCAAATGCAATATGAAAGATTTGAAAGTGCCAAATCCGGATTTTATGTCCATTTGCCATGTACGATCAATGAAAGTCGATTTACAAACCCAAAAGTCAGTGAACCATGTCCAAAAGGCATTTATACTGACAAAATTATATATAGCACTATGTTAAGCCATGAATCAACCTAGATGGTCTATTTGCCATATATGATGAGGGAGAAGTGTGACTGTTGTTTATTAACAATACAAAGAAAACGTCCAAAATGACAAGGGGCGCCCCTTATTGGATGGGCACTGGTGGGGGGTGCTCCCTACCCAACCGTGGACCCCTTGCTACCCCGTAATGGCATTAAAAAAAACATTTTAAAAATGTGCACGGCTGTGCATTTGCAATTTGTTTCAATGGGCATTTACCATCACGAATTTGACATGCTCAAAATTCTGCAGAAATGCTAAATTGACTGGCCTGATGAACTCGGGATGGCCGGGCAGTGATAGTGGTTCCTTTCCATCGCTCGTTGTGATGATTTCATCATATCCATTTGGTGATGTTTTTTCACTGTTGAATCATATTGCAAATGCACTGTGCATTTGCAACATGTTTCAATTGGCATTTACCATCACGAATTTGACATGCTCAAAAATCCTGCAGGAATGAGAAATTGACTGGCCCGGTGAACTCGGGGTGGCCGGGCAGGGATTCTGGTTCCTCTCCATCGCTCGTTGGGGTTGATTTCAGACTGTCACTTTGGTGATGGTACCTCACTATTTAAACATATTGCAAATGTACAAAAGTCAGCCAGCAAGTCACTGTCCATCAGTCAATTAGATATCATTCTGACACCAAACTGATACAAACTGACACCACACCCACTTTTGCCAACTTGTTTAGAAGCCAACTATCACATATTTCAGAGCTGGGTCCGTCTCTATGGGCCGAGGAGGTTACAATGCACCTGGTTTTGCAACTCTGGGACATTTCTAAATGTCGTCATTTTCGTGATGTCAAAATGAAGTTATTGCAAATGTACGAGGCTGTTTCTCGGTCCGAGAACCTTCTAGAGCCACATAACTCACCATGCACCATCAACTTGAGCTCTAGAACAGGTTTCTAAAATTTCAGAACTCTAGGTCTGATGGTTCTTTAACAGTTTGAACAAAGGTAACTATTGCAGGCTCTGTCTGTCTCTACGCACCACAGTGTGTCCCTCCATCCAAGCTGTGTGTGTGTGAGTTTTTCTTGGAAATTGTATGGGAGACATGACTGATTTACAGTTCATGAGGGTTGCCTAATCGCACATATTACGTTTTGGAAAGATCTGACTTTTTTAACCCTTCGAAACAGCCCCTATGACACCAATTATGGCACTTCCCGTTGGTACAGGAAGCTAAAAGTAAACACATGTCCTCAGTAGGGTTTGCTTTTACAGAATGCTGAGTTTTAAGTCTATACGTTAAGAACTGACTGATTTAGACAGGGTTGAATGCACTATTTCTATCAAACTGCAGGTTGGGTATGGCAAAACACTTTTAGGGTGATTTTAACCACTTCCGGTTGCTACAGAAAGCTTAGAATCAACACAGGTAGACCTCATAGTGGCTTGATGGATTGTCATCGAAGACAGGTTCATAAGACATTCATAACCCACATAGGCTTCAGGTTGAATTTAGGGGTGCAGGCAATGTATTCCTATGGGGAGAGAAGTCATTGAAAACTGTTTGATGTAAACACCTTCTTTTAACTGTTAAGGGTTAATGCCACATTGTCAAGGTTAGGCTTGTACAGCTAGGGAGGACCTCAGGAATGTTCCTGAGGTCGAATTGTGCTTCTAACCCTAACTGTTCTCCCTCTTTCACCCAAAAGCACCTGCAATTTAGGGCCAGGCTTCATTATGAGCTCCGACTGGGCAAGCTACGGTCTAGCGGGGCATCTCTTTGAAGTCGGCACAGCCTAGAGATTATGGTAATGCCATTGCAGGCTCTGAGTGTCTTTAAGCACTGCACTTTGTCACTCCATCCTTGCGGTGTGTGTGTGTGTGTGTGTGTGTGTGTGTGTGTGTGTGTGTGTGTGTGTGTGTGTGTGTGTGTGTGTGTGTGTGTGTGTGTGTGTGTGTGTGTGTGTGTGTGTGTGTGTGTGTGTATGTGTGTGTGTGTGTGTGTGTGTGCTTTTCTTTGACATCTGTTGGGAGAAATTACTGACTTACAGTTCTTGAGTGTTGCCTAATCACACATATGAAGTTCAGAAAATATCAGACCTTTTTAACCCTTTGAAACAGCACATATGACACCATTTCAAGGCACTTCCGGTTGACATGGGAAGCTGAAAGTGAACATATATCCTCCTTGGGGTAGGCACTTATAGAATTTTGAGTTTTAAGTCTTTATGTTAAGAACGGACTTACAGAGGGTTGAATGAGTGTGTGTTATTTCAGAAAAATCACAGAAATCTCGTAGAGCTCCAAAACACACTTCAGAAATGTTCGTCTGAATACGCTAAAACTGAATCTGAAATTTAAGATTTCTCTTAAATTACGATAGATAAATGGCTGGTTCTTTTTTTCCTGACACCGTAGGTTCATTTACTTTGATGTGAAGCGGTCAAATTAGCGCTCTATTTTCATTTTTGACCTTTAATCACAGAAAAATGGCCATAACTCAAAAACCGTTGAGGCCTCAGCGTCATCTTGTTCGGGGCCAACTGCCCATTATGCCAAACCTATGCTCACCAAGTTTAGGCTTCGAAGTCTTTTCCGTTTATGAGAAAAGGCTACGTCGTGATTGGTGATGTGTTGTACATTTGCAATATGATTCCATTTGCCCTTTGGTGGGATTTACCGGGACAGCTGAAAAATGACCAAAATTTTAACATTTTATTAGACGGAAACCGAATGTCCGAGAGACTTCGTTCAATGACTTCTCTGAAGATCTGGCCCCCGTGCACGGCCCGCCGTTGTCCACGATTTTTAGAAATGTTCGCGGACGTCTAGTAAGGGACCTTACAGTTGCAATATGGACTTTCTCACTATATGGCAAATGTCAAAATGTTCCCTTCAGGTATGTAAGGGATCTGGGTGTACCTTTAGTAGCTACAACACACATTGGGTAAGACAATCTGCAGGGAAAGCATTGGAGTGGATAGTTTACTCTGGATTAGGCCTAGGTAACCATGCTAAAAGCTTTGATGGACGTATGGAAACGACTAAAGACTCTGAAGCTGTCTGATCTGAGAGCAGAGGACTCTGCTGTGTATTACTGTACACGACAGACACAGTGGTGTGAGTGAGTGGAGGATCTGTACAAAAACCCCTCCGAGAATCTAACTGGCAGCAGAGTCAACAGAGGGCAGTAGAGCATCATTACAACAGAGTAACATCTACTGCAGTATTATATTCCCCTGAGAGCCAAAATAGACAGTGTATTGTCAACATAACTACTTGTACATCAACACAAAGTACACATTTCCCTGAGGAGAGGTGTAGTAAGGAGAGGGGGAATCGCATTAAGCTGTGTTTTATATGTCTAAAATCTGCCATTCAAATCATGATTAAGCTTTTTATCATCCAAGGTTTCCCACAGTTCCTCCAAATGTTGAGTCAGTCCATATGTTTGATGAATAGAGCCTGTCCACCCCAAGACAGACTCAGGACCCAGGTTTTAGAACTGTTTTTTGTATCGTGCTTTGTATTTCTATTTAGCATTTCATATTCATATTTTTGTATTTATTGGGCTCATTTGAAATAAACCTTTATATCAACATGATTCCCTGTCAAAACTAAATGTTAAATAAAATATTGGCCCTACTGATGACTCATATATTTACCTCTGACCTCATTCAACAGCCCCTCCCCATGACATCATGATGTAAATCCAGGTCCCTCGGAGTTCATATATACTTATGTTCTGCTGCTGACTTGTTGTATTGTGTGGAGCAGCTGAGTTCATATTTCCACCCTCAGTATGATGGGAAAACTCTACCTTCTGCTGCTCTCTCTCTGTCTGCCATGTGAGTTCTGCAGTACTTCATCAACTGTTCTTTGTTGAATGGCTGAACATGGACAGTGTTTTTTGTAAACTCTCTTCTCTTGCTTTCTTACAATTTTCTGCTGCTTTCCTCTAACACATTATTCATAATTATTTCTCTCTCTCCATCAGGTATAAATGGACAGAGTCTGGAATCCAGTCCATCCAGTCCAGTCCTGAAAGATCTTGGAGAGACTATAAGTCTCTCCTGTAAGATATCTGGATTCATCTTTAACAGCCACAAAACACACTGGATACGACAGCCAGCTGGAAAATCTCTGGAATGGATGGGTTATTCTGGATTAGGCCTACGTAACCATGCTAAAACTTTTGAAGGACGCATGGAAACAACTAAAGATAATTCGAACAGCATGATGACTCTGAAGCTGTCGGGTCTGAAAGCAGAGGACTCTGCTGTGTATTACTGTGCAAGAGAGACACAGTGATGTGAGTGAGAGGAGGATCTGTACAAAAACACCTCAGAGAATCTAACTGGCAACAGAGTCAACAGAGGGCAGTAGAGCATCAGTACAACAGAGTAACATCTACTGAAGTATAATATTCCCTTTAGAGTCAAAACTACAGAAATACTTGTACGACAACACAAGATACATAACCAAAAGTATGTGGACACCTGCTTGTCAAATATCGCATTCCAAAATCATCGGCATTAATGTGGAGTTAGTCCCCCTTTTCATGCTATAACAGCATGGTCAGAGTATTAACCCCAATGGAGAAGGATTACTATAAATATTTTGAAAATCATCCTCCAAGATTCCCTACAGTTTTATACCGACCTCCGTGACCTGAGCAGGAAAAGCTCTTTACCCTGGTTATGGCATGGGGACAAAAACTCCTGGCCCTACCAATGAGTCGTAGCTTGACTGCTGACCTCAGTGTCATCATCCCCTCTCCCATGACATGATATAAATACAGATCCCTCAGAGTTCATATATACTTATGTTCTGCTGATGACTTGTCTTGTTTTCTTCTGTGAAGTAGCTGAGTTCATATCTGAGTTCATATCTCCACCCTCAGTATGACAGGAAAACTCTCCCTTCTGCTGCTCTCTCTCTGTCTGCGCTGTGAGTTAATATAATAATAGTAATATATGCCATTTAGCTGACGCTTTTATCCAAAGCGACTTACAGTCATGTGTGCATACATTCTACGTATGGGTGGTCCCGGGAGTTCTGCTTGGTTTTACTCCTCATCAACTGTCCATATGCTGAGCAAAGACTGAAGACAATTTTCTCCTTTGCTCCTTCATGCTTTCCAGCCTACCCCAGCCAAACCTGGGCCAATTGTGCACCACCTGATGGGACTCCCAATCACAGCCAGATGTGAAACATTCTGGATTCAAACAAGGGACTGCAGTGACGCTGGTTTCACTGACACACAGTGCCTTAGACCGCTGCACCACATGGGAGCCTTAGAGAAGCCCGGAGAAACTCTCAACCTCTCTTGCAGAGGAACTGGGTATACCTTTATAACCTATGGTATGAACTGTATTCACCAACCTGCAGGAAAACCACTGGAATGGATGGGCTGGATCAACACCAATACTGGAGCAGCAGACTATGCCAAATCCCTGGAGTGGCAGATTGAACTGACCAAAGACAACTCGTTGAGCATGACACATCTGAAACTGTCTGGTCTGAAGGCAGAGGACTCTGCTGTGTATTACTAAGCACGTTGGGTACAGTGAAGTGACACTGCTTAAGGGCCTTCACTGTTACATTTACATTTAAGTCATTTAGCAGACGCTCTTATCCAGAGCGACTTACAAATTGGTGCATTCACCTGTGTTGTCAGATGTGTTTGTGTAAGGCTGTGTTTGTGTAAGGCTAGAGCAAAAGCCTGCACACCCAGCATATTACATGTTGAACTTGTTCACAATGCTTAAACAACAACCTATGAATTGTAAAAATGCATTTATTTAATAACAAAGCAACATTTGGCCAACATACACAAAGTAGGTCATTCTTGTTTTGGGTAATCGAGGAGAGGCGGCAAGGAGAAGGAACGTGGGCGAAAATGTGCTTGTATGAAATGAGACTCTCCACTTGTGCATCATCAGGCAAATTACTTTTACAGGGGTAGAATCCCAAAATAAATGTGTAAAGTGGTTTAGCTAGTTGTGCAAGATATTTTATAGATAAAGGAAAAAGTAGCATATAATTTAAAAAATGTTTTCATGCTTTTCTCCTTCTAGAAAACAGTAACTACTTCAAAGGGGTTGTGGCAGATAACAAAACTCTTCCGCAAAGGCCTCAGGTAGGATACACATGTTTTAAACCTTTATTTAACTCGGCAAGTCAGTTAAAAACAACTTCTTATTTTCAATTAATGCCTAGGAACATTGGGTTAACTGTCTTGTTCAGGGGCACCTTGTCGGCTCAGGGAATTGATCTTGCAACCTTTCGGTTACTAGTCCAACACCCTAACCACTAGGCTATGCTGCTACTCCAATGACTATCCTCGATTGAAGGTGGCTATCAAGGTGGGGAGAACACACTTCTGTTCACATTCTAACAAAATGACACTCTCCTCAACCACACATTTTGTATCTATCTGATTTCAATGTCACTAAAATTACAGCTTTAATGGTCATGTTTTACTCATGGAAAACCAATGATATTTGCAGAAAGCATATGGTACGAACTATACATTCTTTGCAGTGTTGTATTACACAATGGCTATTGAATGCCCTAGAGTCTCATCCCTGATAGGACTAAAACTCTTCAACCTATAACAACGTGCCTAGGTGGATTGGGGCGTTATTGTACATACACAGTTCACTATGAAACCATCCTTCTGAGTGTCTTGTTATGTCATGATCAAATGTTGGTCATCTTACCTGACAAGAGCAGAGCATGACCATGCTAAATAGCCCAAGGAAGTTTCAGAACATGGTGTTGAACAGAGAGCAACAGAAGTAGTCTTTAATCTGGACTTTAATCTGGACTCCCATGTGTCGTAGTTTCTGCTGCTGTTGTGGATATCGGGGTCGTCTGGGCCGGCCTGAGCGTCCACAATCTCCCTCCTCTTCCCCTTCTTCTCCCTCCTCTTCAACATCACCATACTGATCCATCTCTATGTCAGCTTCACCTAAATCTTTCGGCACTTCAGTCATGTAAAATCTTCCCTCCATGATTGTCAAAATGGCATTAATGTTGAGCTGAACGAAAGGTCTCACCAGGTATCTCTCCTATTACCTCTTCCTCTCATACACTGTATATTTTCCACAGCAGCAATTTCATGCAGTATGAAGTAGAGACTGTATACCCCTCCTTCAACCACAGCACCCTCCTCTCTCCTTTAACACTACCTCTTGCTAACCTAGATTTGCAGAATGGTTAATGTTCCAAATATATGTGGTGAATGACACACCGAGCTAACTAACTATCTGACCCATAAAATATGACAATGAACTCTATGGTAGTGCTGCTGTGGGGTAGGTGGTATTTTGATCTGCTGACGTACTAGATAGCTACTTTATTAATAATCTCTGTCTGTGGACCCCCTGGGGAAAATACTTCTGAACCCTCCATGATCACTGTAGAACAGGTTGTATCTGATGTTGATCACTTAGTTTCTGACTGTAAGCATTGTAAAGTTAGTGATGCTTGTATGGAAAACTGTACAGCATATGTATATTTTCTGGATCCTTGACCCTCAATATTGACTCTTCTCTAAGATGGAAATAAGCTCCTCTGCTATGAACTGTGTCATGACGTTGGCCTGGCGATAAGTTTATGACAGTCATAAATACCTCTTCCCCCTTTTTTCCTCTCTCTACCCAACTGATGTTACATTTGCAAACTCCTTGGTTAACATAGAGATTCTGGGAACATCAGAAGGTGGGGGAAATGAATTATATTCTGGTAACCCGACCAATTGAACATATGCTGTGGTACTTAATTAATATGATGTCAGTTCGGTTGTCATCTGAGACATTCTCATCAATGATAAGATGACATAAACTCTACAGTGTGAAGTCTACACATCAGAGTTATCGGATTCACATGGAATTGTTGTTCAATTTCAATGTTTGAATATGAAATTATTTGTGATGGGATGAAATGTGAGAATTGGGTTTTCATAAGGTTAGGGCTCTGCTCAATCAGTGGCCTGTAACGACGTTCGTCTGTCGAAGGGGAGTCGGACCAAAATGCAGCGTGGTGGTTACTCGTATTCTTTAATGAAAAAAATAGCGATACATGAAATAACTAAATAAATACAAAAACAACAAACAAAACGCGAAAACCTATTACAGCCTATCTGGTGAACACTACACAGAGGAGGAACAATCACCCACAAAATACACAGTGAAACCCAGGCTACCTAAATATGGTTCCCAATCAGAGACAACGAGAATCACCTGACTCTGATTGAGAACCGCCTCAGGCGCAATCCCAATGCCTACAAAACCCCAATACGAAACACAACAAAATAAACCCATGTCACACCCTGGCCTGACCAAATATATAACGAAAACACAAAATACTATGACCAAGGCGTGACATGGCCCGCCCCTGTGAAGAGTCATGGGTTATAAAACTTTTCAGACACACCCTTCTCGCTCCACTATATAAAGCCTGGACAAAAATGTAACCTCCTGTTCAGAGGATGTGAGGACGACGGTCTGATGTCAGAATGGTTCAGATAATAACTACAGAACAAAGCCAACATCAGCGTGAGCCTTGGTTGCGAATGGTATGAACTTTGAACTCTTATTCACTACAGAAGTGATACCTCCTAGCCGTTGAGTTAGCAACAGCAGCTACAAACGAGGATTAGGAATGAACAGACAGAGCATCCCATCTATCACACCACGACGTTACTACAACGTATCCAATTGACCACCAGAGACATTCTTCAAAGGACAAAGGACTCGGTTTGGCAACACGGCCTTCCATCTACCACCAACCGACTGAAGCGCAGCTCAGAGTAAATATTTATTGCATTTTCCTTTTCCAAATGGGTGGTTATTTAGAATGCTTAAGATACTGTATTTACGATAGCACCACTTCTTCCTTTGTTACTCAGTCTTCCCGCTCTTTCACTCAAACCCAGCCCCTTTTCTTTTGTGTAACAAGCTGTCATATCTGTTCTGCCCACTAGGGACGTTTTCCTTTATGACGTAATTTGTAATCAAGTTATGATGAATTATGTGCATGTGTAATTCTGTGTGATTAGTTAGGTATTTAGTAAATAAATAATTAAACCCAATTTTGTATTGCTGATTCAACTTGTTAGCCAGGGTTCGTGAAGATAACCAAGAATGTACAACTTTCAGATGAGACTGAATTAAGGTGACGATTCATATTGACTGCTATTGATGTAAAATATTACTAGGTCTTTAAGAGTTTATTCGGAAGATACCAGCTCTATAAATATTATTTTGTGGTGCCCCGACTCTTTAGTTAATTACGTTTACATGATTAGCTCAATCAGGTAATATTAATTATGGAGAAATTATTTTATAGAATAGCATGTCATATCACTTATTCCGGCATAGCCAAAGACCCGACATAATTGGTGCCCCCTGATAGGAATCTAAAATAGAATGACGCTTTCATTTTGATTCAGCCTGTATAAAATTGAATAGTAGATTACATAATATACCAAGTTTATTGTATACATTTTTGGAGTGATAGAGACAAGCATTATTGTGTGTGTGTGTGTGTGTGCTGAGGATTCCCCACCTCCGTGTTGTTCTCTGACGTAGTCAGTGGGTAACGTAAGCCAATACATTTCTGTATGAGAGCTAATAAAGCTATTTATAGAAATCTGAGAAATAGAGCGTTTGGCCAAACGCAGGGCTATTTCTTCCTGGCACGTTTCAGACGCGGGTAGGCTCGGTCATTATGAATTTATCTAGCGAGGACAAAGAGCCATCCGATTGAAATTCAGGAGATATAAGCTTGACCAGCGATATAGATCTCTGTCTTCGGTGAAGTCACCACGGTGAAGTTCGTTGTTTGCCGCGTGTTCCGGTTAAAACATCGTCAAAAAACGCCAAAAAGGTTTTGAACATAATACGTTATAAGTAAAACCTTTCCCTTGCCAAGGGAATCCTATGTGCTGCATTTTCAGGCACAAATGAGGGTTTAGCTTGCATGAGAGGCCTAAGCTAACAAGGTAAAATAGCCATTTTCCTTTCCTTGTGCCACATTGAAATTCCACCCCCCGGGTAGTTTGGTTTGATTTCAGCGTGTGAAATCATTGACCGCTGACGTATGCCTTACTATATTCGTTCATGAAGAATTATTCAGGTCACACTCAAGTCATTACTTATGATATCCAGACGGATAACAATGTCTTATCCAATTGAACTAATAAGTGTAAATCTGGTAATTTACATTCTGAAATAGATATTTTCAATAATATCCAAATTAATGAGTTTTCTAAATAATACATTGTAAACTTTTTCCAAACTAACCTAGATGAAGCAACTTCTCAGGTTAATTCAAGTTTAATTCCCAAATAGCCTATACAGGTCTGATTTATCATTAAATTGATCAATTAGTAAAATTTGGTTTTTGCAAAACCATTCAGTAATCCAGTACTGACAGAAGCCCCGCCCCAGCCGGAATCTCATGTGGCTTCAGCCTTAGGGAGAAGTGCCACAGTGTTGAATGTTCCCAACATTTGATCTACTGTTTACACTTATGATATCCAATCAATGGAGATTGTATGGATTATCGTCTCATTCAATTTAATAAGTTTAATTGTTGAACATACTTGTTCTTCCAATCAAATGTGACACTTTTAAACTTCTCATATTAACCTGGATGAAGCAACATCTCAGGTTAATTAAAGTGTAATACCCAGATAGCCTACCCAGGTAGGATTAATCATGGGCATTGATTAATTAATTCAATTTGCTTTTGCAAATTCATTCATGTCCAACTTCCACATTACTGGTACAGTACTGATAGTTTGTCAACATCTATAAATATATTAAACTTGTCTTTGCAGCTTACAATGAATTCCAAACACAAACTTAGAAAAAAATAGGAAAATGTTTCCTCTAAATTTGTCTAATAATTAGCAAGCTATCAAAGGAGGTGGTCACCACTCCTCCACTAATGAGTGAACCTCCACCCATAAAAGGATTGATCTCTGACCTCAGCAGCGATACCAACCCTAATTATGCCATTAGCGAAAACTGCCGAAATTGCAAATGCTCTCCAAAATCAACCATCAAACACAGGCTTTGTGAAGGTTCTCCCCACTTTTGCACTGATGTATCGCCATAAAAATTTGGGCATCGTCCAATACCACAGTGCACAGCTGAAGCACGTGCAAGACGTGGCTAACATGAGGGGACAGGTGGAGAGAACTGAGCAACTATTGACAAAAGCAGGAAATGCTAGTCGAGGAACTGCATTTTAAATCTGAACAATTAAAAGTAATTGCAAATACTTATGACGATGAACGAGCACAAACTCTTCAACAAAATCGTCTCTTGTCTCTGGGAACAACTCGATTTAGCCAAAACTAAATATGATGTAGTCCACTCTAAACTAGATAAATCTGTTGAGTTATCTACAAACAGGAGCGCGCAATTTGATAACATGCAGGCAGTTTTGTTGAACGTTACTCAGAGTAACCCGGTTCTACTCAAAATTCTGCACACCAAAGACAATCAATTAGTGAACACAATGACTAAGTTGGATGACAAATCAGCAGAACTCATTGATGAATGATGAGAGAACTCGGGTGATGAAGATGGAAATCTTGATTTCTAAGCAAGCGGAAGAAATCTCATCACTGAATCTCTCGCTCCGTACTCAAGACCCCTATCTGCAAACCATGACAGATAAGTTTGAGACCGAAAGGAGCAAGTGAGACACTCACATGTCCAAAATCAGTACTCTAAGCGCTCAAGTGGACTCTGCAATACATCAGAATACCACAGAGAAAGAGAGAATTAGAGAGAGCATACTTAAATTCACACAGGACACCGGATAAGACGGGAGAAGTACTCCAGATATAACAAACTCACCCTAGCCCCCGACACATAAACTACTGCAGCATAAATACTGGAGGCTGAGACAGGAGGGGTCAGGAGACACTGGCCCCATCCGATGAAACTCCTGGACATGGCCAAACTGGAAGGATATAACCCCACCCACTTTGCCAAAGCACAGCCCCCACAGCACTAGAGGGATATCTTCAACCACCAACTTACCATCCTGAGACAAGGCCTCTCCACTGGCTTCCAGTTGAAGCTCGCATCCGCTACAAGACCATGGTGCTTGCCTACGGAGCTGTGAGGGGAACGGCACCTCAGTACCTCCAGGCTCTGATCAGGCCCTACACCCAAACAAGGGCACTGCGTTCATCCACCTCTGGCCTGCTCGCCTCCCTACCACTGAGGAAGTACAGTTCCCGCTCAGCCCAGTCAAAACTGTTCGCTGCTCTGGCCCCCCAATGGTGGAACAAACTCCCTCACGACGCCAGGACAGCGGAGTCAATCACCATCTTCCGGAGACACCTGAAACCCCACCTCTTTAAGGAATACCTAGGATAGGATAAGTAATCCTTCTCACCCCCCTAAAAGATTTAGATACACTATTGTAAAGTGGCTGTTCCACTGGATGTCATAAGGTGAATGCACCAATTTGTAAGTCGCTCTGGATAAGAGCGTCTGCTAAATTACTTAAATATAAATGTAAATGTTTAAATAAATAAATAAGTACCAATCTCATGCAGATGAAATCCATTTTGTGGTCATTTACTGCAATGTGGTAGAACAGAAGGTAACAATGTGGATACAGTACAATAAATGTCATTCTTGTAAAATAATCATGTAAAGTATAGATCCCTGTGGGGCTCAATAGATTTTCTCACTCTGTGCTATTCCAAGAACCAATGCTGATAATACCAACTCTCAAAGATCTCAACCTCTCAGTCTGTATATAAACCTCTAGAGCGTGGTCTATGCAAAGCCTCCCTCCCATTTATAATCAGACACAGCTCTGGCCTTCTCATTATACGCAGCTTGGACTGACATTACAACATTACAAGTTCTGTACTAACTAATACTGAACAATGGAGCTTATGACTGTCTGGAGTTTAGTTGTCATGGTGATTTCCATACACAGTAAGTTAAGCATTACATGGTGACTGAAGAATGTCTGAGTATCATGGTTAACCTCAAAATTTATGTAAATACCAGATCATCAACTGAGTGCCAACATTTTTGTTTTGCAGGAGTTTGCTGTGATGAAATGGATCAGTCACCTTCTCAGGTGTTAAATGGTCATGTATTGGTGGTATTGGATTGGGATTATTGACTCTGGTTCAACAGATGCTCCAGACTACTCAGACTCCCTGAAAGGCCTGTTCTCCCCGACTGAGGATGTCTCTACAAGCACACAGTTCTTAGAGGCCAAGAGTCTGTGATCAGAGGACTCTGCTGTTTATTATAGTGAGATTGAGAGAGAGAGAGAGAGCGAGAGAGAGAGAGAGAGAGAGAGAGAGAGAGAGAGAGAGAGAGAGAGAGAGAGAGAGAGAGAGAGAGAGATTGAAGCTGTTGATTGAAGCTGTTGAAGATGCTGTACAAAAACCACCCTAAGAATAAGGCTAGCTGGTGTACTACTTCCTCTCTTTGTGTCACAGTAGAAAAATACTGAGTATCATTACTGTAAATAATACAACATCACAAAGCACTACACAATAAAATACTCTAACATTCAAACTACATAAAAATATGATATATTTTCCAGCCTGGTTGATCTTTCTTGTTGTGCCACATAAACAAGTATTTAACAAAGTATTCAGAAAATATGAACCTGTTCCCCATCTCTGAATTCTCTATTTAATCTCTGTGTGATCTTCCCACCCTGTGAGGAGGAGTCAATGCAAAACTCTGAGCTCTTCCATCACTACTTATCTCACTGCAGAGTGGAGGAGAGGGACTGAATGATCTGACTACTAGACTGAGTGATAGACACTGACCATAGTCTAACATGTTGAACAAAGATTACATAGTAGGGCTACTGCTACTGATCATATGACTGTCAGGTATCACTTTTTTATTTACTTTCAACATATGGTTGTGTGTACTTAAAAGCTTTTCTTCAAGTTTGAAATGCTCTCTTTATCAACAGTTGTTCAGGGTCAGAGGCTGATTGAGTCTGGACCAGTATTTAAAAAGCCTGAAGAACCAATCAAACTGACCTGTACAGCCTCTGGTTTAGATATAAATGGCTACAGGATGGCTTGGACCAGACAGGCTCCTGGGAAAGGACTGGAATGGATTGCAACTATTACCGATGACAGCAGAAGCACTTTCTACTCCCCGTCTGTTCGGAGTCAGTTCGCCATCTCCGGAGACAATAGCATGAAACAGGTGTATCTCTAGATGAACAGTCTGAAGACTGAAGACTCTGCTGTTTATTATTGTGCCAGAGACACAGTGACACAGGAGGCTACAGGGAACACTAAAATAACACATCCTAGATCTGAATGAATTAAATATTCTTATTAAATACTTTTTTCTTTACATTTTCTTTACATAGTTGAATGTGCTGACAACAAAATCACACAAAAAGTATTAATGGAAATCAAATGTATCAACCCATGGACGTCTGGATTTTGAGTCACACTCAAAATTAAAGTGGAAAACCACACTACAGGCTGATCCAACTTTGATGTAATGTCCTTAAAACAAGTCTAAATGAGGCTCAGTAGTGTGTGTCCTCCACGTGCCTGTATGACCTCCCTACAACACATGGGCATGCTCCTGAGGTGGCGGATGGTCTCCTGAGGGATCTCCCAGACCTGGACTAAAGCATCCGCCAACTCCTGGACAGTCTGTGGTGCAACGTGGCGTTGGTGGATGGAGCGAGACATGATGTCCCAGATGTGCTCAATTGGATTCAGGTCTGGGGAACGGGCTGGCCAGTCCTGTGCGGCCCCCCAAAGAAATGCCACCCCACACCATGACTGACCCACAGCCAAACCGGTCATGCTGGAGGATGTTGCAGGCAGCAGAATGTTCTCCACGGCGTCTCCAGACTCTGTCACGTCTGTCACATGTGCTCAGTGTGAACCTGCTTTCATCTGTGAGGAGCACAGGGCGCCAGTGGCGAATTTGCCAATCTTGGTGTTCACTGGCAAATGCCAAATGTCCTGCACGGTGTTGGGCTGTAAGCACAACCCCCACCTGTGGACGTCGGGCCCTCATACCACCCTCATGGAGTCTGTTTCTGACCGTTTGAGCAGACACGTGCACATTTGTGGCCTGCTGGAGGTCATTTTGCAGGGCTCTGGCAGTGCTCCTCCTGCTCCTCCTTGCACAAAGGCGGAGGTAGCGGTCCTGCTGCTGGGTTGTTGCCCTCCTACGGCCTCCTCCACATTTCCTGATGTACTGGCCTGTCTCCTGGTAGTGCCTCCACAGCTCGCATTGATGTGTCATCCTGGATGAGCTGCACTACCTGAGCCACTTGTGTGGGTTGTAGACTCCGTCTCATGCTACCACGCATTCAAAAGTGACCAAAACATCAGCCAGGAAGCATAGGAACTGAGAAGTGGTCTGTCACCACCAGCAGAACCACTCCTTTATTGGGGGTGTCTTGCTAATTGTCTACAACAGTCTACAACAGCATGTGAAATGTATTGTCAATCAGTGTTGCTTCCTAAGTGGACAGTTTGATTTCACCAGAAGTGTGATTGGCTTGGAGTTACATTGTGTTGTTTAAGTGTTCCCTTTATTTTTTTGAGCAGTGTACTTTGCTCACTGGCAGAGTCAATGGGATGTAAGACAGACAATAAACTGAGGATCCAGCGTAAATTCCTAGTCTATTCAAAGCATCCCATTCCTCATCAAGCTCAATGCAGCTTAAACCACTTCCCTGGCCATGTGATGTTTGTCAGTACATATCTATCATATTGATCGTATTTACATTCACCTGTATATCAGCCTAATCCAATTAAGATTTTGAATTACTGGTAGGTATAAATGTCCTCTCTCGGAGGACCTGAGCCCTAGGACCATGCCTCAGGACTACCTGACATGATGACTCCTTGCTGTCCCCAGTCCACCTGGCCGTGCTGCTGCTCCAGTTTCAACTGTTCTTATTATTATTGGACCATGCTGGTCATTTATGAACATTTGAACATCTTGGCCATGTTCTGTTATAATCTCCACCCGGCACAGCCAGAAGAGGACTGGCCACCCCACATAGCCTGGTTCCTCTCTAGGTTTTTTCCTAGGTTTTGGCCTTTCTAGGGAGTTTTTCCTAGCCACCGTGCTTCTACACCTGCATTGCTTGCTGTTTAGGGTTTTAGGCTGGGTTTCTGTACAGCACTTTGAGATATCAGCTGATGTACGAAGGGCTATATAAATAAATTAGATTTGATTTGATTTAATGTTAAACCTTTTCAAATATCTAGATTTTTTTCCCCCCATAGGTGTGCACGGTATTGTGGAACCAGAACTCAGCAGCCCAGCTCAATGGTTGTAAAGCCCAGAGAGTCTTGGAGCATCACCTGTAAGGTATCTGGGTATTCTATCTGTGATGAGAGCATTACCACAGACTGGATTCGACATCATGTAGATAAAGCTATAGAATGGTTCAGATGGAGACTCGAAGGATTCTTTGAAAAGCAGGTTCGGCATCTCCAAAGATTGTTCCAACAACATAGGCACTTCAGAAGGGCAAAGAATTCAAACTGAAGACACAGCTATGTATTACCGTGTCAGATATAATGACACACAGTGGTGTGAAGCAAAGCATGACCTCTACAAAAACAACAAAGATGTCTGTCACATGAAACCATCGTTCCCTAAGGATTACCCAGTTCACATTGTCACAGTCAAAATGGACACTTCCTGGGAATGAGAGCGCTCTACGTAATTATAATCATATCAAAATCATATTTTAACCATGAATAACAGACATGTGCATGGAAGTTCAACATTGTTTAATGTTTATAAACAGGTTATAAGCAGATACTACGTTTTTTTCTTTGTTATTTTAGTGAATAAGATTATGAACATCCAAAGGCAAAAAAAAGTTCTGGAGCACCTAACATTAAACAGAAAGGTTAAACCATTAATAATGATGCTGACTAAATAACAGCTATTAAAGGTTAAACCATTAATAATGATGCTGACTAAATAACAGCTATAAAAGGTTAAACCATTAATAATGATGCTGACTAAATAACAGCTATTAAAGGTTAAATCATTCATAATGATGCTGACTAAATAACAGCTATTAAAGGTTAAACCATTCATAATGATGCTGACTAAATAACAGCTATTAAAGGTTAAACCATTAATAATGATGCTGACTAAATAACAGCTATTAAAGGTTAAACCATTAATAATGATGCTGACTAAATAACAGCTATTAAAGGTTAAACCATTCATAATGATGCTGACTAAATAACAGCTATTAAAGGTTAAACCATTCATAATGATGCTGACTAAATAACAGCTATTAAAGGTTAAACCATTAATAATGATGCTGACTAAATAACAGCTATTAAAGGTTAAACCATTAATAATGATGCTGACTAAATAACAACTATTAAAGGTTAAACCATTCATAATGATGCTGACTAAATAACAGCTATTAAAGGTTAAACCATTAATAATGATGCTGACTAAATAACAACTATTAAAGGTTAAACCATTAATAATGATGCTGACTAAATAACAGCTATTAAAGGTTAAACCATTCATAATGATGCTGACTAAATAACAGCTATTAAAGGTTAAAACATTCATAATGATGCTGACAAAATAACAGCTATTAAAGGTTAAACCATTAATAATGATGCTGACTAAATAACAACTATTAAAGGTTAAACCTTTCATAATGATGCTGACTAAATAACAACTATTAAAGGTTAAACCATTCATAATGATGCTGACTAAATAACAACTATTAAAGGTTAAACCATTAATAATGATGCTGACTAAATAACAGCTATTAAAGGTTAAACCATTCATAATGATGCTGACTAAATAACAGCTATTAAAGGTTAAACCATTAATAATGATGCTGACTAAATAACAACTATTAAAGGTTAAACCATTCATAATGATGCTGACTAAATAACAACTATTAAAGGTTAAACCATTCATAATGATGCTTCCACAGTGATATTACATCGTACAAAAACCCTTTGCTCCTGTATGGACACATCAACACTGAACAGGTCAAGGTAACACACCCCAGGACAATGGTATAAATGTAACCCAAATGAAACCTCTCCATAAACATGATTTTGGCCATAGATATGATATTGGGTTTTATTCTGCAACTTAAATCCATACATTTGCAAACAACTGTTACGAACTGACAATGGCCTTTAGTCAGAAACAGTAATACCAAACAATGAAGATTAATCCACCAACTCATAGATGAATATGATACTGTTAGAGTCTTCAGTATTGTTGTATTATATTGTATTATGCATGGTTTTATGTTTCTTATACCTCACTGAGAGCAGACAGAGTTGTATGGAATCCCTATGGAGATGTGAAGGAGGTGTTTTTGTGCTGGGGTATATCACTGTGATATGGACTGGAGGGTCACAGTGAAATTAGGCTGTACAAAAACCTCAGAGACAAAACCTGCATTATATCTGCATGAGGATTGGAACAATGGGGAGAAACCATTCAATATTCTTCAAATGATCGTCTCGTATTGATGTAACCTCATTGTAAATTGCTTTACATTTTTAAAAGTATGTTTTGATGGAGTGATGTCATGACATGGACCTGAGCATTCATTTATAAAAGGTATTCAAAACTGAATTCACAACAGAAATCAAGTGTATGATCATATTATGATATTGCATTATATTTCCATGCCTGTTGGATTCAATATTATGACTTTTAAGCTGCCTATTTAGGTGCAGGGTTTTTGTACAGGCAGTGAATGGAGACAGAGCACTGTGACGCTTTTGACTACTGGGGTAAAGGGACACAAGTCACCGTCTCAGCAGGTAAGCAAATTTACCTTTATTTTATCCATTAAATGTTGCA